>NW_026862248.1:0-159550 GCF_026571515.1 Ruditapes philippinarum | reverse complement strand
AAGGAACTGGTTCCCTATTCCTTATTCGATTTTTTTTTTTTTCAAAATAATTTATGCAGATTCTTTATGCAATGATTTGAATGAGGTATAAATTTTATTTTAATTAAATACTAATTCTGCTGTTCCTTATTTAGATTTGAATAAGGAATCAGGAACTAGTTCCCTATTCCTTATTCGAAAAAGGAATAAGGAACTGATTCCTTATTCCTTATTCGAAAAAGGAATAAGGAATAAGGAATAGGGAACTAACTTTATGTACATCATATTTTCCAGTGTTTATCATGTCTTTCAATGGTTTTGTTGGGCATTTAATTTCAATGATTGTGTTGTCATCAATTTTACCATCTGGACTTGCACCTATGTATGGCTCTTCATTGCTAACAACTATACCACATTTCATAACTGGCTTTCCTGACACCCCTTCAAACCAACTCCTAGCCACAGGTTCATACTTGTTTCCATGCCGAGTAGCAACACAGCCCTTAAATCTATTATAAATTTTATAAGCCATAAATCTAAGTTTTCTGCTGTCCTGCCATAGATTATTATTTTGGTTCTTTGTTTCCATGGCCAGATTATAGATATTTGCATTACTTAAATTTACATTTTTGTTATAAAATGTGTTACATGATTCACATGGTAACGGTTGGCACACAGCCGATGAAGAGTCAATTTCATGTGAACCGTGGCTTATTTCAATATCGACATTTGGCTCAACTTCAGGAGCATTTAGAATAGCATTGAGTAATGTTCCTTTACACTCCCACAATTTCCTTAAGGATGATTCCATTACATCTTTCTTCAATTCACTATGATCAATAAATTGTTTAGTTTTCGGTACATTGTCAGTGCATGTCATTTCTTTTTGTTGCTGAAGTACAAAAGGACTAGGTGGTCTAAAATTCATTTCACTTAATTGGTTATGATTTAAAACCTGGGAAACTCCCTTCCCCCATGCCTGCTGCTTATCCGTACAGGTTTCGCCTCCAACTCCACTTGCCCAAGCTAATGTAATTGCATAAATCACAGCAGAAATATGACTGCAGCTTCTTCCTTTTCCTGCTGGACAGGAGCACAAACCTGTTTCAATTTTACAGTCCTCAGTTCCTGACACGGCTACCCATGTACTGTAATCTCTACGCCCAACACCGGGCTGACTTGGTGATATCACTGCTTTTAGGAAGTTAATATTGCCTACTTTCAAGGAGTAAATATCTCCCATCCAACCGTTTTGCACGTAATTATATCCATATAAAGCTCGAAAAGATTTCATGGCCTTTCCATCATAAGCTTTAGCATTGATGAGGTAGTCGACCAGGTCCTCATATGTAAGCTTTGGCCAGGCTTTTGACTTATTTCTTTCCCATTTTGCATCATCTGGAGGTAAATCTATAAGAGAAATGGAAAAAATGCTTTTTAGGAAACATCAATGGCATGTAAACCACACGTATGTCTAACAAATAAATCTGTGTATTAAAAGAAATAAACATGACAACTAAAACTTTATAACAGATTCCAAATCATGATGATAATACATAAAAACGAAAACACTCGCTTAGAAATCATATTTAAAAGTTACGCCATTAACAACTCCGCGTAGAACACTACGTACATGTACATGTACATTGATAAACCACACGAACTTGAAATTCTATCAAATAACCAATATTAATTATAATATCCAAATATACCCCCTATATACGTGACAAACAAAATGGCGGCCGTCTAATTATTGATTATGGAATCGTCTATACATCAATAGAAAATCAACAAATATTTTTAAATAGCAGTCCGAATTTAACGGTATTTTTCCGCATTATATAACGGATGTTTTTATACAAATCCAATCTTTTTATAAGATGATTACTTATTTGTAAACGACAGGGCTAATGCACCGTGAAGCTAAAACGGTAAAAGTTTGTTTGCACAAGAATATCTCATAATTATTTGCTGTGATCGACATGGTTACAATTGTTTTTACCATATACACGAGCTAATCATTCAAGTCTTCATTTGCATGTTAAAATTCGTATACGAACTTGTCGTCTAACGGAGAGAGAACTCACACATGTTTTTCAAATACACAAGTGTACAAGCCAAGAACCAAATTCGAACTATCTGACTGGGCGTTGAGACCAGTATTTTATAAAGACAGCTTGCAATAATGACAGCTTATAATTATATACATGCACGCGTTTTAGAGTTACATGCAGAACTCTCATTAATCATTTTGACATATTTTTACCATCCAACCCAGCCTGCATGTATTTTGTAGTATAATATATATAAATCAATGTCATATTTTACAGTTCACATTATAAAATAAACATATGCACTTGTAAGATCTTTTGTTGTCATTCTTTTTGAATATAACATGTATGACTAATTAACCTGTGCAATCAACTATACGACAAACTTTAGTGTTACCGTGGGGGTGTCCTTTTAAAATCATAACTTATGAACATTTTTTAATGAAATTTTCAACAATTCTGTTAAAAATGTTAACGAAACTATAGAATGTTTGTTTTTAAGCCGACGGAAAAATATGTTTACATATGTTATTTAATGTAGCTTTAAAATAAATTAATCTAAAAAATACATTAATACTTCGCAACAGTCGAATTAAATATACGTGTTTATTGGTAAGCATGTACAAAACTTAATTGGCCAAAAACTGTCGATTGTGCTGCTAGAGTGATTGAATTAAGCCGTGTAGGAGCACATTTGTCTCGGAGCACATTTGTCTCACGAAGTGTGACCGATGTGTTCGTAAACATTCATATTTGCGAGAAATTGGAAATGAGACATATGTGTTCGACACACAATAGAAAGGACACTCGAAGCACATTTGTCTCACATGTTTCAATGAAAGTCATAAAATGTAATAATTATGCCCGTCCGTTTACCGGCAACCAGCCATTGTTCTGTGTTTTCTGTATTTATAAAACCGTTTTAGGTCACTTCCGGTCAGACAAAAACTTCCTGCCTCTGCAAAGGAGTCATATATTAAATTAAAGAATATCCCTGTTCTGCATGTCACAATGAAAATTTCTACAAGTGCAGCATCCAGAACCTAAACACATATGCAGCAAGTCTATTGCTATCGTTATCAATTGTGATACGTTTATTTTCAAGGAATGATTTATGGCTTAGCAAAAACAAGGTAGTATCTACGGTGGCATAAAGAGGACATACAATTTTCTTATTTATGACGTGCGCACACGAAGAATCTCGCACACGATAGCTTTTACGTGGCCACGCGATACTATTACGTGCGCTCGCGATAGCTATGACGTGCGCACGCGGATATGTATTCCGCATTTGGACACTGACCGGGATCCTCGCATAGTTCGAAGAATAGTTCGATGCCCCGTGTATATGTCGAACCTTAGACAGCGGTTATGGACAAGTGGTTTTTTTAAAATCAATCGGCCACAGAGGCCCTTAAATGATCTATGGAAGAAAATAAGAAGACCATTACACACGTATTTTGTTTTCATCAGAAATATATGTATGCAAAAATCGTCATTTTCCAAGAATTGCTGCTTTCAGATCCGCCATTAAAAAAAGCACATACAACATGTATGAGTTCCTAAAATAATCCGGGTAATGCCATAACTATGGAATATCGGACCACTCAGAATCGTGCGAGACGCGACATTCCGATGAGACACGAAGCGACGCACGATATTGCAACACGAGATCTCGCAATGTCGAAGTACATGTATCCCGTACCACGAGATTTCAGAAATGAATAAATTTTAACTTCTTTAGATAGAGCAAGTATGAATGTATTTATATTCAAATAATGATTTCTGAGGAAGTTAGATGCCTGTAATCTAAAGAAATTCGCGAAAAATGTGAAATAACGCGTCATAAAAGTAGCAAAATGTAAACAATGTAGTATTTTGACTTCGATACAAAATTCTAAATCACTTCAACTGTACAAACTGCAAAAAAAGCAGCAGATGAAAAATGCTTTAGGTAATAAGCCAATGAGTAACTTTTTGGAGCTATAAAAGTATACCAAAAATACAAAGCTTTTAAGGAATACAAATAAAAGCATTTCTTAGGCATAATGGGCCTTTAAGTGATTTTATGTAGACTATAAAGGGAATACTACTTAGCGGTATATGACCTGGAATCTCGCGTCGACGAACGAGATGCGAAGCGAGACGCGAGATTTCGGAGATGCGAAACGAGTCACGATATTGCATCATTCATTATCAACCGATTACGGTGTTCTGTTTGGACATAAGTAACATTTTTGACTCCCTGAACAGCTATGCGCAATGGTACAAAGGTGAAATTGAGATGGTACGATGATTAAAACACGATGACACGATGGTGAAATCACGATGATGCGATGACACGATAGAGAAAATAATATCGCGTTTTCATTAGTATGCCATCGCAGTTTCATCATATCATACCATCGTATTTTCGCCATCGTAACATCGTCTTTCACCATAGTATCATCACGTTTTCATCATCGAACCTTCGTTGTTTCACCATCGTACAATCGTTGTTTCACTATCGTACAATCGTTGTTTCACGTTCGTACCATTATGTTTTCACCATCGCACCATCGCGTTTTCATCAACGTAACATCGTGTGACCGCGCTGTCACCTTTGTACCATCGTGAACGGGATTTAGTTTGTTTCAGTGTACGCCTTCAGTTACTTGAATTAGAGACATTATGATTATTAGTTCACTTTAGGTTTTCATAAAGAAAGCATAAGCAAACCTATTGATGATTACACTTCACATGAGGTAAAAATGGCGAACCTCGATTCTAAAAAAGAATTTCTGCCGTGGGAATAATGTGACAAATAATTCATAAAAAATGACATGAGACAAATGTGCTTTCTTGTCCCTTAAAAACACATGAGACAAATGTGCTTTCTTGTCCCTTAAAAAACTTGATCGGAGCACATTTGTCACACAAATGAGTTTTTTGGGGTAGACATTTGAGGTCCCATTTGTCTCATGTGGGACAAATGCGACCGCATTGGTCTTACGTAAGACAAATGTGCTCCGAGACAAATGTGCTCCTACAAAGCCGATTTAGTAAATGTGTTTTACTTAATAAAGACTTTATCCGGACGAAGGCCGTCAAAAATTTGTTTGACTTCCTGTAAAATTTACAGAAGAACTTATTATAAGACAAATTTTTATTGTTCATTTCAAAATAATAAACTTAAACCACGGAATCTCATTGGCCTTTCAAAAATAAAATGTGACACCGATTCTTAAATGACATTTTAAGCTTTCTTTTAAAATAAAATTGATAAAAAAGGATAGTTCTTGTCATAACAAAACTATGAAAGGGATAGTTCTAAAAATTAAATATACGAGATCTTTAATTTTCTAGTTAAATTGCTCAGAAAATTTAATTTCTGTTTAGAGCTCATTACATTTGCTAGTGAACAGTTTATTTTACATAAGAACGTACTGAGTTTACTCGTGCGCATCTAAATATCGAAAAACACAGACACCTAAAAATCCGAACTTATCAGGTACATTCAATAAGTATCAAATATATTATATGATCATTATGGTGTCATATTTCTGTCACCAGATAACCATACAACTTCTTAATTAACTAGTTAGTTATGTGGTTAACTAGTTACGTAATTAGTTGTTTTTTTTCAATAAATAAAAGATCATAACGGAAAATAAATGCATTTAAGTGCCTACAACTGCCATCCTTTTATTACTTTACCAGCTTAATATTAAGTGATTTTCTAGTTACGTAACTAATTAACCTCTTAATTAAATAGTTAGTTATATGGTTATCTGGTGGCAGAAATATGACACCATAGATCATTGATGTGTTCAATGGATATAATGTTTATAATGTTTCATATATTTTTGCATATTAAAATATAATTGCCTATCGACTGCGTACATGTTGGTGTTAGAAATTGAGTTCACGGGTTCATTTAGGAACACGTAAATCCATTTTTCAAGATAAATACCCCCATTGATTAAAGAAATGTATTTATGATATTTTTTCTCGGATTTTCAGTGTTTTATGTATGTGTTGTTAAATCCGTGGACTTTTTATACCAACAAACATTCTCATTTCTCATTTATAAAATTCCTTTTCATTCTACTTTAATTATTTACGTATAAAATAGCATTCAGTACATGGTGAACGAAATTAATAGTAAAAAAATAAATTGTTCTATTTGTATGTGAAATTTGAATTTGGCTTCAGACGCCAAAACTTTTACACAATTAATTTGGTGGATGGGGTTATGTCTTTGTTTGAAAAACCAAGGCCAGTTAATAAAGTTTTTCCATTGTTTTATACGGCTTCTTTTTACATGTTTGCATTACATTAGAAATTAAACGTTTGCTGATTTTATAATATCCATTATTCTTTATTTCTATTTTCAATATTTTCTTTTGTGATTATTTTAATAATGCTGTCAATATTGCTATGTTTACAAAATTTATAAAGCCAAACGTAAAAACAAGTACATGTAATAGGGACACCTAAAACTAAATAGAAGTTGTCAAAGAGCCATCAACATCAATATGCTTAAAATTTGATTCCTATGTTTACATTTTTTTCTTAGCTAAGACAGTATTTTGTTATTGCTATGCAAGCATTGCTTACATGTCTATATGTATCGAAAACTTAGAACTAACATATGCTATTCAATCAGTTTTACTTTGGCCGAGTATCGTTTTTAAAGATACTTCTAGTTTCTAATGGTTTTTTGAGTTGAAAGAAATAAAACAGAATGGAATAGCACTTGAAATTTGTTGACATTTTGTAACGAAGAGATTTTGGTCGTCATTTAATGTAACCTCTGCCACTCATGCGCTCTTGCTAAAGGAGTATTAATTGTTGCGATAAATAAAAACCATTAAATATTTGATAAATGACGCAAGATTATTTCAGAAATAGTAAAGGTATTATGACCCATGCATTTGACGCTGGTATTTATTTTAAGATAACTATCCGAGATGTTTAAGTGGTTAGTTTCGATGATTATTGTGATGACCAGTATCAAATATCAGTTATGTATCCAAGATTGTTGCTATCTCGAGTATATCTCGAGTAATTTATTTATTGCCTTACATCAGTCATCACGTAGTTATAGCATGCGCGATAATATTACACACGGTTGTGGTTAGTACCTTGATTTTCAAATCAAATTATATTTTATCAATCAATTGATTATAATTTGAATAGTTGACCATTATATCAGCATATACTGGACATGTTAAACAAAATCATATTCTGATTCCACTACATTTAAACTATATACTTTTCTCTATTTACATTTTCATCCATCGCAGCGGCGGTGGATTATTCGTCGCAGAAGCGGTGGGAAGAAGGCCGTTTGTTGTTCTCTGTAAGTTTATGACTGAATTTTACTTAATCACTGTTGTACAGCGTTCACAGGAAATAGCCCCTAAAAGCATCGAAAACGAAAGTAAAAAGGTGTACGTCGATTTCACCCGATGCCGATGGCCTAATATAAACGGTTGTTTGAAAGTATAACCCGAGCCGCTATATTACCAACAACCGATTATATACGGCCATATAACATGTCAGAAATATTTATAACGAATTTATGATACAGCAATTTTCATTTTTAGATGATTAAAGCGCGATTTCTTCATAAATCGACAGCAGCCGTGTGTATAAAATTATATAAACGTCACGATTATCCGTATGTGAGAAGTTAGCAGTTAACAGTGAGCTAAGCAAAAATGCATTACAATTTTATATAGGGAAATCAATCATCTGCTGTTATGCTCAGCTGGGTAAGCAATCTAGCGGAGCATTCCAAAATCTAGTGTAAAAATGCTCTGCTGGTACGCGCAGCTGGCTAAGCAATCTAGCGGCCTCAATTTAGCGGGCATTCCAAATAAAGTGTAAAAATGCTCTGCTGGTATACTCAGCTGGTTAAGCAATCTAGCGGAGCATTCCAAAATCTAGTGTAAAAATGCTCTGCTGGAATGCTCAACTGGCTGAGCAATCTAACGGGTCATTCCTAAATAAAGTGTAAAAAAGCTCTGCTGGTATGCTCAGCTGGCTAAGCAATCTAGCAGGGCATTCCTAAATAAAGTTTTAAAAAGCTCTGCTGGTATGCGCAGCTGGCTAACCAATCTAGCGGCACATTCCAAAATATAGTGTTAAAATGCTCTGCTGGAATGCTCAGCTGGCTAAGCAATCTAACGGGTCATTCCTAAATAAAGTGTAAAATTGCTCTGCTGGAATGCTCAGCTGGCTAAGCAATCTAGCAGGGCATTCCAAAATATAGTGTAAAATTGCTCTGCTGTAATACTAAACTGTATTGACAATCTAGTTGGGCATTCCTAAATATAGTGTAAAAATGCTCTGCTGGAATACTCAGCTGGCTAGGCAATCTAGCAGTGCATTACTAAATATAGTGTTAAAATGCTCTGCTGAAATGCTCAGCTGGCTAGGCAATCTAGCAGATCATTCCAAAATATTGTGTAAAAATGTTCTACTGGTATGCGCAGCTGGCTAAGCAATCTAGCGGGACATTCCAAAATATACTGTAAAAATGCTCTGCTGGAATGCTCAGCTGGCTAAGCAATCTAGTGGGGCATTCAAAATATAGTGTTAAAATGCTCTGCTGGTGTGCTCAGCTGGCTCAGTAATCTAGCGGAGCAATCCAAAATATAGTGTAAAACTGATCTGCTGGTATGCTCAGCTGGCTAAGCAGTCTAGCAGGGCATTCCTAAATAAGGTTTTAAAATGTTCTGTTGTTATGCTCACTAGCTAAGAAATTTAGCGGGAATTCCGAAAATATAGTGTAAAAATGCTGTGCTGAATTGCTCAGCTGGCTAGGCAATCTAGCAGGGCATTCCTAAATATAGTGTTAAAATGCTCAGCTGGCTAGGCAATCCAGAGCATTCTAAAATAAAGTGTTAAAATGTTCTGCTGGAATGCTGAGTTGTCTAGGCAAACTAGTAGGGCATTCTAGATATAGTAAGAAAATGTACTGCTGAAATGCCGAGCTGGCAGAGCAATCTATTCTTAAAATATTCTTAAATACAAAGTAAATAGTCTTCCGGTTGTAATCCTGAAAAATGTTATTTTTGTTGCGAGATCTATTTCACTGGTCTGCGTCTGCGGCTGTGACTGACATCCTCGAAGACCTCCAGGATTTTGGTATAAACGGATTTCGTTGGTCTTCAACTGATTATTGGGCACTCGTAGACTTTCTAAAAATATTTAGTGCCGATGCAGATAATGACATTTTTTACTTCTGCGGGACCCTCAAGTGACTATTTCTTTGGTCTGCGACTGATTCTGGGACAATTACAGACTTTCAGAAATTTTCGGTGCCAATGGAGATAATTACATTTTAGAATAAAAATGCTCTGCTTCTGACTTAGGGGTCCTAAAAATTAAAAAATGTCATGATATGCAATGGCACCAAAAATCCTGAAAGTCTGCAAGTCACAAAGAATCAGTCGCAGACCAAAGAAATGTACTCTGGTCCCAAGAAGTCAGAAATATCATTTTCGCCATTGGCATCAAAAATTCCTGAAAGTCTGCAAGTATCAGTCGCAGACCAGCGAAATTAACTCTGGTTGGTCGCTAGAAGTAAAAAATGCCATTATCTACCTTGGCACCACAGATCCCTGAAAGTCTCCGAGTGTCCCAGAATCAGTTCAAGACCAGAAAAATGGACTCTGGTGGGCCCCTAGAAGTTAAAAATGCCATCATCTCTATTGGCACCAACCAATTTTACACTATATTCAGAAATGCCCCGATAGATTGCCTAGCCAGTTTAGCATTCCAGCAGACCTTTTTTCACTATAATTAGGAATGCTCTGCTAGATTGCCTAGCCAGCTGAGCATTTCAGCAGAGCATTTAACACTATATTTAGTAATGCACTGCTAGATTGCCTAGCCAGCTGAGCATTCCAGCAGAGCATTTTTACACTATATTTAGGAATGCCCAACTAGATTGCCTGGACAGCTTAGTATTACAGCAGAGCAATTTTACACTATACATGTATTAAGGAATGCCCTGCTAGATTGCTTAGCCAGTTGAGCATTCCAGCAGAGCATTTTAACACTATATTTAGTAATGCACTGCTAGATTGCCTAGAAAGCTGAGCATTCCAGCAGAGCATTTTTTCACTATATTTAGTAATTCCCTGATAGATTGCCAAGACAGTTGTGTATTACAGCAGAGCAATTTTACACTATATTTAGGTAAGCCTGCTTGATTGCTTAGCCAGCTGTGCATTCCAGCATAGCATTTTTTCACTATATTTAGGAATGCCCTGCTAGATGCCCAAGACAGCTGAGTATTACAGCAGATCATTGATTTCCCTATATAAATTGAGATGCCTTTTTGCTTAGCTCACTGTTCATTGCTTACTTCTCGCATACCGATTATCCAATGAAAAAGCGACGTTACAAACGTGCAGTACTATAACACGCCCTGCAAACTGTTGCTTCACTTCAAAATTGTGGTGTACGGTAAAACGAGCGAACGGCAGTTCGTAAGGCCGTTTTAAACAGCTCATTGTAAGTTTTGTTTATGTTTTTGTATTGTAATTCATTTAAGTTGTATTTTTTCAAAAATTGATCAATGTAGTTCCGTGTAGGATTGATTTAGGCTTCCAATGATCTAAGCTGTTACAAAAAGAAAATAATATTAAGCCCGGTAGAACTTTTCTCCCACAATATGTTCAACATCAAACTTCCAACCATAGAAACGCTATACACTTCGGATTTCTTTAAAAGGTGTTTTAGAAAAATATCAACCCGTAACAAGAGCTAGTCCTTCGTGCAAAATAAACTACTCTTGGTGGATTTCATAAATTTGTATATAGATTTTTTTCCAAAGGGCAAGAGATAGAGCGAAAGGTCGGTTGTTGAGCGCAAGGCGATATCAAGTTGGCGTAAAGAGCGTAGTCTACGAATTTTTATTAATAAAATCTTTCAAAGCTAAAATAGACGTTCTAAAATGTGAAGCCGGAGAAATACTATAATATATTAATTTATTTCTACTATAACTAGATCTATCGATTATTGATCCTTTTAGTCCGTACGCAAACTGAGCACTGCCTTTTTTATTACGTTCGTTTTGTTCATAGATTCTTTGTGTATAAAGAAACAACATTTTACAGATATTTTTTTAACTTAAATTTTTCTTAAACCAAAAATTTTTACTATAAAAGTAAACATTTCTACTAACACTTTGAGAGGAAACTAATAAACTAAACAACAATGCTAAAAAAGGGAGGAAGTATCTTGAAACATAACTGAAACACGTGTTATATCCTTAGAACGACTTACACCTTGTCAACCATTTTCATAGAGATTCCCACCTTACAAATTCATAAAAAAATGGCTTATTTGTGTTTGATCTGAACTTGTACGTAAGAGCTATTACTTATAGAAAGTAAAATGAACTTGGTAGTTGTGATCCATTTAATTTGCATGATTTTGTCTCTGTTCTGCACCTTGAATATCTAACTTTTCGAAAAACATAACATTTTGGCAGGAACAATAGCGAAACACATACCTGTCGGAAACATTTGTTCGCGGTGGAACTGAAAATATTCGTTTTTATCGAATTTGCACGGACACACGTTACCGTGTCAAAAATCATGATTGAGCTCGGATAAGTGACATCCTGTTTTACGCCATGCATATGATTCAATGATCGGGCATCATTCAAATTTGGAACATAAATAATGGAATCTATACGGCAGTCATAGGTGATACCTTCGAGATTACATATATTATGCTATAGTCGTTGAAAGAATATCACGCTTTATTAGTTGCCTTTAAAAGGTAAATATATCTCAGTCATGTCTATTTTAACATCTATAGCTTTTATACATAAAAATTCATAGACTACGCTCCTCCTAATACGTCAAACTAATATCGCCTTGCGCTCAAACATCGAACCTTTCGCTCCATCTCTTACCCTTTGGTTCCACTACTTTCGAAAAATATCGAGTTACAAATTTAATAAATCCTTCAGGAGTAATTTATGGTACACCAAGTACAAGTTCTTATTACAGGTTGATATTTTTCTAATAGTACTTATGCCAAAATGAAATGAATTCATAAGAATTCATGTTGGAATTTTTTTAATTTCGCTTTATCCATAAAAACAGCTTGTCCTGTGTTTGTCAATGTGACTGTCCATGATTCTGGACTCAAGTCCTCGGATGATTTGTCGTATGCGTCTACATATAGGCCTATGTAATAATTATATTTATGTTTTAAATAAATGCCGTTAAGTTATAAGTTTTATTGTTTTGTTTATTAAATATTAAAAATAACAGTTAGATTCAAGTTATATCACACTCTTTGAATTTTTGGATTGACATAGAATTTCCAATCCATATATTTAAAGATATTTCAAACGAAAAATGACAGAAAAAAAAATTCTTATGGCGTCATGAATAACCACAGCATAAGGTTTACTGTATTTGCAAATACCAACGACAAAGATTTTAATAAAACAGTCTTGTTAAAGGCACGTTATGCCTCTTTATATTTTAATTCTATAGAAAATAATTAATTATTATTTAAAGTTTCATTTAACGTGTAGTAATGTCTTATGATGGTAGAAAAAATGTCAACAATGTAGTATTTTGACTTCAATACAAAATGTTTATACCCTTTGACATTTTGAGAAATAAAAATTATAGGAATTCTGAGGCATAATAGGCCTTTAAAATGTCATAAAAGGATTAAAAAAGAAAACAAAATTGTGCATTGCAAAAAAAATTCATTGACATAAACAAATGTGATGCTATTTTTAAAATATAGTTTACGCTATTGAAATAAAAAGTTAAAGCGATTAAAGTGATAAGATAAGATCCGATATTTACTGGAACATCACGTCGTTCAAATGCCGAAAGTTCATCGGTCATATTTTATAAGGCTTCATATATATAATATAATTATTTATCTGATTGTTTAACTTGTTGCGGTTTTAAAACGAAATACACTGCATATACATATCATAAAAGTATACAGTCAAATAGACCGAATAGTGTATTACGATGTTTACTAAAATGACCGTTCAACAGCTCATTTAGGGCCAACACTATCGTTTTCGGTTACTAATGATGCAGATTCCGGGATACATTTATTTTTTGGGGTCAGAATTTCGATTTTGAGACATTACTGTTTAGGTCAGAAACGACAGAGATATTGCAAAAAAGCTAACTCATTGTCATCTCTCATTTGCCTTTCATATGAAAGATTATACATTTTATGGATTTAGTGTTAATATTGAGTTGTACTTTCTTTACAAATGTTTCCAGTCGTACTTGTTACTGTGTCCTTTCGATCAATAATTAGATCCTTGCGATAGTGTATCTTTCCGTGTGAAGTTGGCGGCCTGGCGGCGTGAAGTTGGCGGCCCAGTGGTCTGGCGGCCTTGCGGCGTGAAGTTTGCGGCCCAGCGGTGTGAAGTTGGCGGCCCAGCGGCCTGGCGGCGTGAAGTTGGCGGCCTGGCGGCCAAAAATTTTAATGTTGTAGAAATGTTATGTTAACAATAAAACGGCATTTAATGAAGTTTTAAAGATAATTATTGTTATTTAAAGGATATATAAAAAGAAAAAGTCACTTTCAGAGATTTTTTTTATTTTGTCACTTTTGTAAAGTTGGCGGCCCAGCGGCCTGGCGGCCAAAAATTTTAATGTTATAGACATGTTATTTTAACAATATTAAAACGGCATTTAATGAAGTTTTAAAGACAATTATTGTTATTTAAAGGATATATAAAAAGAAAAATCACTTTCAGACAATTTCTTTTATTTTGTCATTTTTGTGAAGTTGGCGGCCCAGCGGCCTGGCGGCCAAAAATTTTAATGTTATAGAAATGTTATTTTAACAATAAAACGGCATTTAATGAAGTTTTAAAGATAATTATTGTTATTTAAAGGATATATAAAAAGAAAAAATCACTTTCAGACAATTTTTTTTATTTTGTCATTTTTGTGAAGTTGGCGGCCCAGCGACCTGGCGGCCAAAAATTTTAATGTGGTAGAAAAGTTATTTTAACAATAAAACGGCATTTAATGAAGTTTTAAAGATAATTATTGTTATTTAAAGGATATATAAAAAGAAAAAATCACTTTCAGACAATTTTTTTATTTTGTCATTTTTGTGAAGTTGGCGGCCCAGCGGCCTGGCGGCCAAAAATTTTAATGTTATAGACATGTTATTTTAACAATAAAATGGCATTTAATGAAGTTTTAAAGATAATTATTGTTATTTAAAGGATATATAAAAAGAAAAAATCACTTTCAGACAATTTTTTTATTTTGTCATTTTTGTGAAGTTGGCGGCCCAGCGGCCTGGCGGCCAAAAATTTCAATGTGGTAGAAATGTTATTTTAACAATAAAACGGCATTTAATGAAGTTTTAAAGATAATTATTGTTATTTAAAGGATATATAAAAAGAAAAATCACTTTCAGACAATTTTTTTTATTTTGTCCTTTTTGTGAAGTTGGCGGCCCAGCGGCCTGGCGGCCAAAAATTTTTATGTTATAGAAATGTTATTTTAACAATAAAACGGCATTTAATGAAGTTTTAAAGATAATTATTGTTATTTAAAGGATATATAAAAAGAAAAAATCACTTTCAGACATTTTTTTTTTTTTGTCATTTTTGTGAAGTTGGCGGCCCAGCGGCCTGGCGGCCAAAATTTTTAATGTGGTAGAAATGTTATTTTAACAATAAAACGGCATTTAATGAAGTTTTAAAGATAATTATTGTTATTTAAAGATATATAAAAAGAAAAAAATCACTTTCAGACAATTTTTTTATTTTGTCATTTTTGTGAAGTTGGCGGCCCAGCGACCTGGCGGCCAAAAATTTTAATGTGGTAGAAAAGTTATTTTAACAATAAAACGGCATTTAATGAAGTTTTAAAGATAATTATTGTTATTTAAAGGATATATAAAAAGAAAAAATCACTTTCAGAGAATTTTTTTATTTTGTCATTTTTGTGAAGTTGGCGGCCCAGCGGCCTGGCGGCCAAAAATTTTAATGTTATAGACATGTTATTTTAACAATAAAATGGCATTTAATGAAGTTTTAAAGATAATTATTGTTATTTAAAGGATATATAAAAAGAAAAAATCACTTTCAGACAATTTTTTTATTTTGTCATTTTTGTGAAGTTGGCGGCCCAGCGGCCTGGCGGCCAAAAATTTCAATGTGGTAGAAATGTTATTTTAACAATAAAACGGCATTTAATGAAGTTTTAAAGATAATTATTGTTATTTAAAGGATATATAAAAAGAAAAATCACTTTCAGACAATTTTTTTTATTTTGTCCTTTTTGTGAAGTTGGCGGCCCAGCGGCCTGGCGGCCAAAAATTTTAATGTTATAGAAATGTTATTTTAACAATAAAACGGCATTTAATGAAGTTTTAAAGATAATTATTGTTATTTAAAGGATATATAAAAAGAAAAAATCACTTTCAGACAATTTTTTTATTTTGTCATTTTTGTGAAGTTGGCGGCCCAGCGGCCTGGCGGCCAAAATTTTTAATGTGGTAGAAATGTTATTTAAACAATAAAACGGCATTTAATGAAGTTTTAAAGATAATTATTGTTATTTAAAGGATATATAAAAAGAAAAAATCACTTTCAGACAATTTTTTTATTTTGTCATTTTTGTGAAGTTGGCGGTCTAGCGGCCTGGCGGTCAAAAATTTTAATGTGGTAGAAATGTTATTTTAACAATAAAACGGCATTTAATGAAGTTTTAAAGATAATTATTGTTATTTAAAGGATATATAAAAAGAAAAAATCACTTTCAGACATTTTTTTTATTTTGTCATGTTTGTGAAGTTGGCGGCCCAGCGGCCTGGCGGCCAAAAATTTTGATGTGGTAGAAATGTTATTTTTACAATAAAACGGCATTTAATGAAGTTTTAAAGATAATTATTGTTTTTAAAGGATATATAAAAAGAAAAAAAATCATTTTTAGAGAATTTTTTTATTTTGTCATTTTTGTGAAGTTGGCGGTCCAGCGGCCTGGCGGCCAAAAATTTTAATGTGGTAGAAATGTTATTTTAACAATAAAACGGCATTTAATGAAGTTTTAAAGATAGTTATTGTTTTTTAAAGGATATATAAAAAGAAAAAAAATCACTTTTAGAGATTTTTTTTATTTTGTCATTTTTGTGAAGTTGGCGGCCCAGCGGCCTGGCGGCCAAAAATTTTAATGTTATAGACATGTTAATTTTACAATAAAACGGCATTTAATGAAGTTTTAAAGATAATTATTGTTATTTAAAGGATATATAAAAAGAAAAAATCACTTTCAGACATTTTTTTTATTTTGTCATTTTTGTGAAGTTGGCTTTAAAGATAATTATTGTTATTTATAAGCATTCTCCTTTTTCTATATCTTTCTGTTCCAGCCATGACGTGCTAATATAGTGTTATCTGAAAATATAAAGGGAAGAAAGCAAAAAAAAAAGAAAAACAATGAAATTGAACGGGTGGGTTTGTGGTGGGATTCAAGATTTGAAATGTAAATTTTAGATTTTTTAAACGAAGATAAACTAGTCTACCTCTTTTATGGTGAGCCACGATTGAAAGACTGTTCCCAGAATTTGCTCTGCCTTATATATGACATATTCAAGTGTAAGTTGTCTCCCCTGACAACTCTTTTTGAGGCCCTACTGGAGTGTTATAATAAAAAATGTTAAGTTGTAAGATTTGAATAAAAGATTTAATCCTCTAGCGGATAAATCGATTATTATTCAAAGATTACAACTTGGGAATAAAAGAAAAGAGAAATCAGTCTAAAAAACGTACTAGTATTTATTAACAAAAACTTGTTGGCATGAAAATGGCCATGGCTGGATAAAAGCATTTTAATTATTTAACCTATTGAAATGTCTATGTGTTTCGATTTAAGACTACTAAATGTCTTAACTATAACTGTTTTTGCCCCGGCAACGGTTGCAAAAACGTGGTAGCACATGCCAAAAAGCCCACAAGCAAAGTGAAACATTTGACTGTGGGCTTCCGCCAAAGCGGGCTATCACAGCTACAATTTTGCCCTACCCAGCCATGGACGGGAATGTGTTGAGAGCGCCCGATATTGTATTCAATAAAACGTGGTTACCAAAGTCCGACAGATGTGTGCCATCTGGCCTATACAACCTAGGGTTTTCTGTAATATTCACGAATTCGAAAACCCAGCCAAACGCCGCCCCCGGCACTCTCCGTACACAGCCCCGGGGAATTCACCTAATGAAGTGTAATAGCGAACTCAATGTTTTCGGCCTTTTTTTTTCCACTACGTCTGTTTGAATTTTATTGATTTTCATTATAAACAATTTGTTTTTGTATTTTTTTAAATAATTTGCAATAGATATTAAACGAATATTGATTATTTTTAAAAACATCATTTTTTTCACCTTAAACGGTTAAATAATGATAGAAAAATAGAAATATCTCGTAACTGTGTTATGTACTTCATTTGGTGTAATTCCCCAGAGCTAAAACGGCAACGTACCGGAAAACGGCGCCCAGCTAGGTCCTCGAAAAGGTCAATCAGGGTAACGAATATAATAACCCCCGAGTTTAATAACAAATGTACTGATACAACTATTTATACGCATGCGGGTTTTATTTGCAGTTTTGTTACATTGGACATATCTCCATGACCTTCTTGGTAATATCTGAGACCAAATTATTTTCGTAACAGGCATTTTTTCCAGTAAAGTCCCTGTTATAAAGTTTTTGATGTCCCATATGATTTCAACTGAAGGTCGATTTCCTAAATCGTTCCCGCCACAGTGTAATATCAAAAATTTTGGCGCATTTTTAAACTCAAGCAAGTATTCTATCGAAGGTTTTAAATCAGAAACTTCCATGCCCCCCTGATATTCCCATATAACATTATAACCTAGAAATTTAAGTCCTCACTTCTGCGGCATCCTGTTTGAAAGGCATCCCTAATAAATGAAGAGCCTATAATCCATACATCCGACATTTTACAGGCTGAAATAAGTTTGATTGTATATTACCTATCCATTTAATATATATAATTATCAAGTAATGTTATCAAAACACATGTCAGGCACTTAATGCCAACTGAGTGTTATAAAAAGACACATAATGTCAGGCACATAATGCCAACTGGGTGTTATAAATTATAAAAGACACATAATGTCAGGCACATAATGCCAACTAGGTGTTATAAATTATTAAAGACACATAATATCAGGCACATAATGCCAACTGGGTGTTATAGCTTATTAAAGACACATAATGTCAGGCACATAATGCCAACTGGGTGTTATAATTATAAAAGACACATAATGTCAGGCACATAATGCCAACTGGGTGTTATAAATTATAAAAGACACATAATGTCAGGCACATAATGCCAACTGCTTGTCATACATTAACACATTCAAAAAAATAATACCAGGCACATAATGCCAGGCACATAATGCCAATATATATAACATCTTTTTATTACAACAGAATAAATTGCTCTTCTTAATACATTAATGTGTATTTAGACCCGGTAACGGTTTCTTAATACAAATACGTACTTTATTTAAATAGCCAAATTTCAGATCGCCGGCATTCACATTACAGCCATTTTGGCAGATCCTAAAAAATTAAGTTTTTTCCATGAAATACTATAAAATTATCGGATGTAGGATTTATAAGCGTAAGATCTCCAACGGACTCTGTATTTAGCACAAACCTCACGGAACATATTAGAAGCCCCGCCGATTCGAAAAGAGTGTGCTTTAATTTTTTTTCTGACCTATCAAGTTCAAAGTTCTTTTTAATACTGAATTGAATTGAAAGGATGTTAAGGGACTTCCATCGAAATGGCAGAATAACGGCCCTTGCACGTTACTTCTAAAATGTAAGAACTCTAACAGAGTTTGGTCAGTTATTGGAATATCAATAGAACATCCGACATATCTCTGGTCGTTTTTGGACATCTAAAATACAGTCTAATGAGATTTTGATTGATCGTTACATCATCTACATTTAAAACTACCTTTTTTGATTTCTTTGAAGGCAATGCAAATTCGCTTATTCTTAACAGACCTGTGTAGGCAAGACAGAAAGCATCAGAAAACATTAAACACTCATATTGTGATCTGTAAGCGTTAGGTAGGGCTGATAAAAGCTGTATCAGTACATTTTGTGTTATCGGGTGTCTTGTGCCATGCCTTTTCGATAATCTACGGAACCCTTCTAGCATACTATTGACTATGAATTGTTTTGTATTGTCAACCAAATTGTTTATTTTATTAAAAAAAACTTATTGTTGAAACGTGAACAGCTACTGTTGAAAATGAGTATTGACGTAAAGACATGTATGCAATATATTCCGTTATATATAGTTCTAAATGGCAGTTATCTTACTTATCTACCCAATTTTTTTCTGTAAACATAACATAACCATTGAATTTTTCAAAAAAATGTTAGCCAAATATGTGCATCTTCTTTCATGCCTTGGTTGACTAATAAAATGGAACGGTTTCTTTACATACGACATGGCGCCATAAAAACGTCTTTTAAAGGCACGGCCACTGGGAATAGCTTTCGATATAAAATTAAATAGACCAACGACTGATTACAAGTAAGTGTTTGAGTCTGATCTTATTAGTGTTTCTCACCCAAACGAGACTGTTTTCGCTTTCCTTATTTTTTCTAAAGGCACCTTAACCATTTGGTTGATTGAATCAATTTCAAGACCTAGGTATGTTATATAGTTATAACAGGTCCCATCCATTTTTCGACACTTAGGGGGACACCAAGTTCATTGCAAATTTTATCAAAAGTTCGCATTAAATTCAAGCATTTATGATTTTTCAAAAGATTTTTCTGCCATAAAAATTCATCTAGTACTGTAGGTGGTCAATGTAGTATGATTTTGATTCTTTAGACATAAGCCATTGTAAAAAATTTTCAAATATAAAACATGAACATGATGCGCCTTGTGGCAGCATTTTTTGAATTCAATATCCCTCCTCGGTTTTTATACCTAATAAATCAAAATCACCTGGTCATATAGGGCATAAATTAAATGAAGAAGAAATGTCAGCTTTTGCTATAAAAGCAGAGCCCCCTATTTCTTGAACTATTCTTAATGCATTTTCGAATTGTGAATATTGAACATGGCAAAATTCAGGATCGATAAATTCATTTATACTTTGCCTGGTGGGTATGAAAGCTGAAAGCACCGTTTTGTTTTGGTACGAGACCTACGGGATTTATTCTCAGATTACTAATTGGCCTTTTTTTTTAACGGTCCTAGGATTCGCCCAAGTATAAATTCGTCGTGAAGCTTTTTACTTAATAAGCATTTTTGATCAATTGCCGATTTGAGATTTTTGGAAAAAAAATTGGGATTCTTGGTCCCGTATATTCGAGTTTAAAACCAGTGCTGAATCCTTGTAAAATTTAATTGGCATCATCCTTATTTGGGCATTGAAAGAGTTTGTCAGCGAGAAACTAGATATTAATTGGTGAAAACCCCAGGTCCAATAGGCACTCTTTGAGCTGGCAATATAAATACATAACGCGGTGTGAATTGCGCTGTTTGTTTATTTGCATTTGCATAAAATTGTAAAGCATTTTATGCAAACGTGTTTGTAAGTACATGATCTATTTGTACAAAAGCCTTTGTTATTAAAGTCGTAACATTTTTTTTGAATATTCAGAAGTGCCGTCTGGTTCAAGGACTGCATAGTCTGCATATATATCATCAACAATTCTGAGTCAATATTTTGCCACTCTATACCCAAATCGATTAATTTTTTAAGCCTAAATTACCTATCATACTCAAACCATCCGACATTTCTTGATCAAGTTGATGCCGCTAAACGAATGTTTGCAAAATATTGTAATAGGTTATTGACTTATTCTGGATGTTTCATAATGAAAATACGCATGTATACCACGAATGCATCTGACCAAATTTCTATTTTTTTTATTTGTTTCGGAATTTGCTCTTGGGTACTCATTATAAGTTCCCCGTCAACAAGTTGAATCTTTTGTTTATTTTATATTTTCTAACATATTTTTTTTTTGGCAACAAAGTGTGTAACTAAACAGTAAACTCTACAAATTGATTGTTCCATATTTTATCTTTAGTACTGACAGATACATGTGCGCCTAGCATTGTACCGGAACAAGTATTTATCATGATATTTTTTACTTTCACCTTTATTTGTCTCTTGGTGATGAAGGTCAACATCTACCGGAGGTCCGGATTGGCCATCCATTTCGTTTTCTTCACAGGGCTCCCTTACAGGTCTGTCAGCTGGAGGCATGGCTGTAGAAACAGACGTCCGAATGTTTCTACTCTTATTGACTTGCTGTTGGAGCGTGTCTCGTGTATGGCCACGTTGTTGTCGATGTTTTAACATTGTCGAAAAATAAAATAATATAAATAAATAAATTAAATAAATTTGTGTATATCTAATTAAATTATTATTATTATTATCTTTTTATTTTTTTTTTTTTTTTTTTTTAGTGTATTATTATTTATTTCCTACTTCATATATATTTAGATTCTATTTACTCTTATCTTTATTTTCTTAGCCTCGATGAAATGACGTCATAGGTATGATGTCACGCGCGTGGATTTCAATGAGACTGGTAATTTTCCCGTTTGACCTGTCATAATCGAGCCATATAATCAATATTGTATTTTTAACCGTTTTATAGCTATGCTCATTTATTCATTCATAAGATAATGCTGTAGATTTTAAGTATAGATCACATGCTGAAACATCATATTAATATAGAATCTATAGGTTTTAAACTCAAGATCTAGATTTAAATCCAATTTTTTATTTATTTACTAATTATTTCAAAGAAACCGATTGACTTTGACATATATTTAGTGTAATCAAGGCATCCAAAATTGATTTTTTTTAGACTACTGTCCTTGAAGAGAACAACAGCTGGTCATCACCACGTGGTTATTAGATCTGATAAACCCCAAATATTATTTAAAACAAATAATAATGACCAGAAATATAAAATGTATCTTAATCTCCTGTGCGATTCTAAATAATATTCGTTGATATTCAAGATTTGAAATGTAAATTTTAGATTTTTTAAACGAAGATAAACTAGTCTACCTCTTCTATGGTGAGCCACGATTGAAAGACTGTTCCTGTGTGTGTGTTTGGGTTTGTTTACCCTCGCCACCAGAAAGAGACCATATGGGCGAGCAGAGACTGTTCCCAGAATTTGCTCTGCCTTATATATGACATATTCAAGTGTAAGTTGTCTCCCCTGACAACTCTTTTTGAGGCCCTACTGGGGTGTTATAATAAAAAATGTTAAGTTGTAAGATTTGAATAAAAGATTTAATCCTCTAGCGGATAAATCGATTATTATTTAAAGGATATAATTATAAAAAGAAAAAATCACTTTCAGAGAACTTTTTTGTTTTGTCATTTTTGTGAAGTTGGTGACATTAAAATTTTACAGTTATTGAAATGATATAAAAAATGTTATTGAATGAAGTTTTTGTTATTTAAAAGATATATAAACAAAGGATCACTTTGAGAGATCTTTTATCAATTTTGTGAAGGTAGCGGCCTAACCTTGTTTTATGTATGGTACGCCTGGGATTCAGGCGTTGATATTTTTTGCTTATTCATTACATACATACGCGTTATTTCATACTTGTTCGTGTTTTTGATAATATCGATCAGCCGAACAGAAGCAGACTTGAACGCAGGCTAATAATATATGGTGTACAATTTCTGTAACAAATATGAATGGTCCTTTATGAAGTTTTAAAACATTTTTTTTCGGGTCCCATCCAATTTATTCTCCCCGTCCAAACCATGAGTATAAGTCATTGACTTTACAAAATAACTTTTGCTTACACATTTATTAACAATAACTCATGATTATAGCATGGGGTTATGGTCATACCCTAAATGATTTCCATGAAACTGAAAGGTTGAATGGTCGGGATTCCGATTGCTAGCACAAGTGTAAATTAGTCGTTATTCGGGTGAAAAATGTATTGAATGTTTCCATGTTGTCATTTTAACGCTATTATTTGTTAAAGTTCAATATGTGAACTTGTAATTTTTAAACATTGATCTGTTTTAACATTTCTATATGTTGTATGTTGCTTGTAAATGTATGTAATTGTTTAATTATTATCATGCATCACAAAGTTTAAAAATAACCAGTCAAATAATTAATTTCATGAAAAAGTGTATGCATTGTAATAACAGACCCCAGTGACCACGGCCTTTGACTTGTTGACTTGAAAATAGGCTATTTTGGTTCCATATAATGGAAATTGCTATCATAGAATGTAACATCAACTTATATACTGCTTCTTTGGTTCCATACATTAATAAAATGGTTTCATATATTGTAAAAATGAAATAATATATTAATAATTCGGTTTCATATAAGGGCATCTGGTTCCATATATGGCTACTTTGGTACCATAATTATATTGAAGAATTGGTATCATATAAAGTGATAATCAAGTCATATATTGCTATTTTGGTTCCGTACATTGATAAATTGGTTTCATAAATTGTAAAAATGAATGAATATATTGAATAAGGACATCTGGTTCCATATATTGGTATCATATAATGTGATAACCAACTTATATATTTCTACTTTGGTTTCATAAATTGATACACTGGTTTCATATATTGAAAAATGAATTAATATATTGATAATTCGGTTTAATACCAGGATACTGGTTCCATATATGGCTATTTTGGTACCATATATTGAAGAATTGGTATCATATAATGTGATAACCAACTTATATATTTCTACTTTGGTTTTATAAATTGATAGTTGGTTACATATAGTGAAAAATATATCAATACAGTTTTCAAATGCTCATTGAAGTGTACTGAGTATAATGGTTTAGTAAGTGGTTTAGTAAGAACAAAGGAAAAGTTCCAAACCATGCGATAAATAATGTAACAGTTTTCATCTCACTTGCTACATTTTGTATTTCATCAACACACTATGCAATTTGCTCGAAATAATTTTGCACTGTAACATCGGGTTCGTTAGTGTGTTCGTAGGTATTCAGGATCTGATTTCATTTCTTTCACTAAACTACATATATGTTCGAACGTTATGACCTCCAAATTGAGGAGATAGCAAACTCTTCCTCATCGGTAATTCCCATCACCGCACAGTAAAAGTTCTGCATTATACTTTTAAAGTTACTTCCGTTACATAGTGCTTACTTTGGGAAAAGACCCTAGGGCTATGCATGCTATTCAAGCTCGTTATCAGTTTAATTTTTTAGTTAAACTTCTGTATATCTACCTACTTGGTACAAAAAACTCAATTTTTGATATGTTTTACTTGGAAATAGGGAGATTTTTCAAATTGTATTATGTTTGGGAAAAAAACATGACATATCAATTGCTTCTTTAAACCGCTACTAAGAAAAGTAAAAATGAAAACATAAATGAACATTTGCCATTTATTTTCCTATTTCTTTTTATATTTAATATTACCGATTATAGGCTCAGGTGAGCTTGGATTTATAAATGTATCTAAATTTATCTTGACAATGTGTAAACATGTATATAGCCTAAGTATTGATCATGGTGTGTGAGACTTTGACATAAACCATATTGTATATAACATATTTTGTAAGACAAAAAAGAAATAACTGTCTTTCGTCATGATAAGTCCATTTTATTTAAAACTTTAAAATTAAATACATGCATGACCACGTGTATATATTGCTGTATATACTTTATTTTTATTTTAACCCTTTACCTCATATATACGCGAAACAACGCACTTTCGACCCCCCCCCCCCTTTTTAAGGCCTCAAAGAGTGAAAAAATGTCATATTTGGGCCCCAAACACATGTTTTCGTTTGAGAAATGTTGCCAAAAAAATTGAGCACTTTTTCGGCGCCGCCCCCATCCAAAAGATACATCAGGGGGTTAGGGGGATTTGAAGGGGGGCGGAGTCCCCCTCATCGCCAAGAAAATTTTGGACTTGTGAGAAGCTAAAAATGACCCCAGGTCGATCATAATGAAACGTGTAACCAACGCTGAAAAGCCTTTGACTCTATCTCAATCCCTTGAGAAGTTGCAGCACTTTGAAATAAATTTTGATGGAAAAAGTCGAGGCAAAATAGTGATTTTTGGCAATTTTGAGATGCCCCCTCGTTGCCATGGTAACAGAAAATTTAAGACTGAGCATGTCGTTACAAAGGCAATGGTCCAGTCAACATTTGTGCCAAGTTTGATTAGTATCGACGCATTTTTCATAGTTTCATAGCAGTTTGAACTTGTAACAGGAGGCTTTTCAGTGAAAACGGCCATTTTTGCACAATATGCTCATGGGGGAAAGGGTTAAAAGACTATTAAAAAGTAAAAATCAGAGAAAATTTCGGATCTTTGATATTTTTGGTGCCATTGTGAAACTTGTATGCAAAAATTATGATAATTGCTTTTAAACGTACATACACACACACATGCACACGCACACGCACACGCACACACATACACACACGCACACACACATACATACATACATACATACATACGCACATACATAAATTATGTATTTTTAAGAAAAAGGTATGCATGTGAGAGCTTCATGTATGTTTGTATGTATGTATGTATGTATGTATTTAAAATATTCTTGTGGAAAACCACTAGTCCAATTTCAACCAAACTTGGCAGGATTGATCCTTGGGTGAAGGGCTTCCAAAGTTGTTCAAAAAATTCCATTCCATGCAGAAATCTGGTTGCCATGGCAACGTAATGGAATTATAAGAATAAATCTAAAAAGGCCTAGAGCATAGATATTTTGCATAAGGCATTGTCTGGTAGACTTCTACCACGATTGTTCAAATTATGGCCCTGGGGTCAAAATTGGCCCCGCCCCAGGGGTCATTGATTTTCACTATGTACATATAGTAAAAACTTAAAATATCTTTTGTTTGAAGGTATACGGCTTTGAGCTTTGATATTTGGTATATAATATCATCTATAGGTACTCTACCAAAGTTGTTCAAATTTTGCCTCTAGCGTCAAAATTAGCCCCGCCCCGGGGGTCATAGGTTTTCCTTATATGTATATAGTAAAAAATGAAAACATATTCTTCTCTAAATTGACAGAGGCTAGAGGTTGATATTTTCATAGATATTTTTATGAAACATTGTGAAGTGAACCTATACCAAGATTGTTCAAATTATAGTTCTGGGGTTAAAATTGCCCCCTGCCAGGGGTCATTGATTTACTCTATGTGCATATGGTAAAATATTAACATATTTTCTTGTCTGAAGGTACAAGGCTTAGAGCTTTGGTATTTTGTATATAATATCATCTATAAGTCCTCCAAAATTGTTAAAATTTTGGTATATAATATCACTTATTGGTCCTCTACCAAAGTTGTTCCAATTTTGCCCCTGGTGTCAAAATTGACACTGCCCAGGGTGCAATGATTTTCATTATGTACACCAGAGACATAGATAACAGAGATAGGCAACTTCCTAACCAGTTAAAATATCACGCGTTCCTGGTAAACTTAAAACTTGTAGCAAGTAAAACTTTTTAACCAGATATCAAAATCAGGAAAATAATATATTTTCTGAAAGCTTATGCATTTGTCTATGGCTGCAGGTAAATATTTACAGTTCCCATTGAAATAAATGATACATCAGTTTTTAAAGAGAACTACCTATTAATTTTTGTAACAAAACTATTTATTTGACGAAATAACTGGCTCAGTGGGTATGTTCTGCTATGTTTTTCTAGGTGAAAGACATGGAAAGTTACCAATATTTTAACATGCAGCAATAGATAAAAGATTTACCTTTCAAATGGTATATAATATTAAAGGATCAAATGTACCACCATTAAGTTTTATTTGCTACAAAATGCCTAATTTTTCAATTTTTGATAGGCATGAGTGGTATTTCAAGCTGCTTATCTCTGTTATCTATGTAAACAAATATTTTCTGAATAGGAGAAAGCTACAGCTTAGATATTTGACATGAACCATTGTTTGATGGAATGTTTGAATTAAACCTTTGGGTCAAAATTTTGCCCTGCCCAAAGGTACAGTGACCTACTCTCTTGTCCTTTGATGTACAGCCATGAAATTTGGACCATGTGCACAGTTTTAGTTGTAAAATTGAACTTTGATATCAGGTGACCTAGTTTTTGATGATGTGACCTACTTTCTTGTCCTTTGATGTACAGCTATGAAATTTGAACCATGTGCACAGATGAAGATGTAAATTGAACTTTAATATCAGCTGACCTAGATTTTGACAAATTTCCGCTAGGCCGCCAACTTCACGCCGCTAGGCCGCCACATTCATGCTGCTACAGCTAGACCGCCAACTTCATGCCGCTAGGCCGCCAACTTCACACCGCTAGGCCGCCAACTTCACGCCGCTAGACCGCCAACTTCACGCCGCTATGCCACCAACTTCATGCTGCTACAGCTAGGCCGCCAACTTCATGCCGCTAGGCATATAGTAGTTAAATATCTCAATATGTCAATCTTGAAAACATCAAAACAATATATATTATGCATTCACATATCTATTTCTGTTCCGGATACAGTCATTGTAACTTTAAATAGAAAATATTCACAATTTTATCTATGTTAAATTGCGCCTTCTGCTAAATTTATACACGAGCGAACCGTAATTTACGGTGGCACAAAGGTGGCATGTGTGTGTTTTTATTTATCTCGTGGCCACGAGATACTATGTCGTGGTCACGAGTTACTAAGTTGTGGCCACGAGATAGCTAAGTCGTGGCCACGAGATACTATGTCGTGGCCACGAGTTACTAAGTCGTGGCCACGAGATAGCTAAGTCGTGGCCACGAGATACTACGTCGTGGCCACGAGATAGCTAAGTCGTGGCCACGAGATACTATGTCGTGGCCTCGAGTTACTAAGTCGTGGCCACGAGATAGCTAAGTCGTGGCCACAAGATACTATGTCGGGGCCACGAGTTACTAAGTCGTGGGAACGAGATAGCTAAGTCGTTGCCATGAGATGATTAACCAATCAAAATACAATGCATATATTATGAATTTTTTAAACTTAACTTACTTTTACATGCAACATTAATCTTGAAAATACTGAAGATATTCACTTTGAACTTGCCTTTAAGATCATATTAGAAAGTCACCTTCCAATGCCCCTCAGACATTAATTTTGACTATAGCTCTTTGTTGGGCAAGTTTGTGATCGAATTGGTCAGTTTGTACGTACTACGGCCTGTTAAAGGGACTCCACTGAGTGATAATACGATAACATGAGAAAGAATAGGTCCTGGTTATCTTATTTGTAAGGGACATTGCCCATGGACAGTAAATAGTCTATAAGGTAAAATCCTTGTCTGATGAATAATTTAGAAAGGATAAGCCATGGTTAATGTTACCCAGAAAGATCATTGCACCTGATCAGTAGATGACATCTAATAATTTCGAGGTCATTGGGTCAAAAATCAGGGTCACAGTGACGCTAAATGTAAAATTATTGACAAGTCAATAAGTTGTATAAATGGCGCTTTTACAGGCTGGTGAAGAAGGGGCATCCTTGTACTATGGCACATGTCTAGTTAATTAGGGAAATTCACATAAATGGTGTAATCTGATTGGTTATTTATCTCGTGGCCACGACTTAGCTATCTCGTGGCCACGACTTAGTAACTCGTGGCCACGACATAGTATCTCGTGGCCACGACTTACCGAACTCATGGCCACGACATAGTAAATCGTGGCCACGAGATAGTAACTCGTGGCCAGGACTTAGCTATCTCGTGGCCACGACTTAGTAACTCGTGGCCACGACATAGTATCTCGTGGCCACGAGATAAATAAAAACACACACATGTCACCTTTGTGCCACCGTTAATTAACAAACTAATACCATTATTACAATAACGTTGTACAAAATAATAAACTAATACCATTATTACAATAACGTTGTACAAATTAATATCGGGAATGTCTACCTTCAGCATGAAGGACTGTCTGGCATCGTTGACGCATAGAACGGATCAGCGTATTGATTTCGGCTTGTGGACTGCTGTTCCAATCCTGAATTAAGGCTTGCCTTAGCTAAAACATGTTTGATGGTGGAATAGGGCAACGTCTTGCACACTGGGATTTAGTTCAGGGATTTTGTCAGGCCAGTCATTAATAAATAGAGGATATTAAATAAGTGTAGATATAATACTAAAATTATTGAACAAGTTGAATAAAGTCATATTATGCGAGCCTCTGGCGAGCATCATATTCTTTTTATTCAACTTGTTCAATAAATTTAGTATTGAATCTACACGAATATAATATTCTATTTATCACATATATAAAATAAGAACGGTAAACTGTCAAAAAAGTCATTTTTCATTGACATGTCTATAGTGTAACTCTAATATTAGCGCGCTTTATTTCATGCTTTCCAGTGTTTTATTGTAATATATCACATGATTATATTCTGATAAACCACTAGTGAAATTTATAAAATATAATTTTCACTGTACAGTAGCCGTACTATATATATCTGAATGCGGATGAAAAGAAAATCATAACTTAATGGAATAACAGGCAGAAATAAATGCCGTCATACGTAAATTTTGCTTCTTTAGGAAAAGAAAGTCGATGTCCCCATACATTATGTTAAAAATGTAACAAAATTAGAGAAATTTAACAGAACTATATTTCAAAATTGATGATGTGACGTCATGATGTGATGACGTCACAAAGGAGAATGCGCGACGTTACGCGGCAAAATCAGTAAAAAAATACTTAAAATCACTTAAAAAGCATGAAATAAAAAGAAAATTTATTTGTTTTACATATAAGATTGAAATATATTTCATTCGTGAACACCAGCTATTATATTTTCACTCGTGACAACGCCACTCGTGAAAATATTGAATCTGGTGTTCACTCAGTGAAATTATATTTCAATCTTACATGCAAAACAAACAAATATCCTCTATTTAACGCTATGACTATATAAAACGCAAATGACGTCACGTCAAAGTGTAATATCGCTTTTGTATTTTCTGATCGAAGATCAGTAAATACAAAGCTGACATTCAATCTCTGACACAGCGGTTTAACGACAAACCTAACAACAAGTAGTTATCAAAACAGCTTAAAACTAGTGATTTTAAAGAATGAAATATTTTTATTTTGTTACAAGTATCCAACAAATAACAACGCATTCAAAGTTTAAAAGTAGCGTTGGCTTATAGAATTGTCAATAAATACACAATCACAAATTACGCGAATGAATATGATTTTAATCAATGAAAATGCTATTTTAGCGATGTCGATTACCGAATACTACAAAAATAAATCTGACTGCCGAGTAGTGGAATATAAAGATTCTACATGTCGGACTGTTTGGGCGAGAAGATTTTCACTAAATTATTTACTGAACAAAATACCTCGAAATTGATAAGGATTACAAACCCGAAATACTATGGAAATTCTAAATTTAGAATGACTTGATTTTATTCAGGCATTGTTTGTATAACTTCTCCGTGGTGCAGGGGTAACGCACTCTTTTAATGTGTGAGAGGTCTGGAGTTCAAATCCCAGTCGAGGCAACATTTTTTTAAATTCTTTTTTAAGTGTCTTTGTTAAGGAAGTAGCCACGATATGCAAGAATAAATTGTGGCTATCATAAAAAATTAACATAAATGATTTTTTGATGCAACTCTAGTTATGCAAAATTCCGTATGTATCAAACTCTGGTGCCCTGCAAGTTGAATTATACATGTAGTACATAATAATAAACTTATACAGGAAAATACATACAGATATACAGTACGAAGATCAGAAAATACCACAGAGCTTGCAGCCCTTTGATTATTTAATGGCTTTATTACACTCCTGTGCCGCGGTTCATGTGATAAATGCCAGTCATTAATATACTTTAAAAGATGCCATCGTAGCCTCCATGAAAGTAAACTTAAGGAGGATGTCTGAATAATAGCAAAATATACAACTGTAATAAACATGGTCATTAGTTTGTAGATTGTACGCAATTACAAGTTAGTGGGAAATGCCATTATAGATATCCGATATGATTGTATAAAGGAGATTATATCATGATCAGCACTTCAGAGTCGTAACCTGATATATCAAGTCATTACCAAATTACAAGTATTTCGTATTATCTTATCGATCTTGTAAATGAAAATCATACAAATGAAGCAATATGATATAGTAAATATATTCGATGGAAAAGGAAATGAACACATTCGGTTTATTCATAGAGTAAAGATCAGCAATAGATGTAATGATGCACTTGCAAACTCGCTTGCATAATTTCAGTCGATCATATTACTTAGCCACGAATGATAACCCTTGTTTCCCTGTCCAAAATTCCGCCAAATTATTGGCGACGCCGGTGAGCGGCGTCGTCTTTTATAGAATGCTTTTTTTTTGGCTTATGGTAGGAGCTGCCATTATTAATTAGCAGTTAATGAAGTGTTGTGGTAATTGTCCCCCGCCTTTCGAAGAAAAAAGGGGGATATAGAAATAGGCTCCGTTCGTCTGTCCGTCTATCCGTACGACCTCAAATGACGTTATTGGGTGAATATCCATGTTCATTCCGTACAGACAGTACTTGTGGGGGAAAAGGTTGCTTATGGGGTGCAAATACGTTGCTTATGGGGTTTTAGAGATCAAAGGAGATCAAAGAAAAAAACCCATAATGTCAACTCAGTAGGAACGTCCGTCCGTCCGTCTGTCCGTCCGTCCGTCCGTCTGTCCGTCCGTCACACTTTCGTGTCCGGTCCATAACTTTGTCATTTATTAAAGGAATCTGAAATAACTTGGCGCAAATGTTTGTTATAATAAGACGATGTGTCATGCGCAACAACCAGACCCCTACCTACAGGGTCAAGGTCGCACTTGTTCATTCAAGGTCAAACATTGTCTATTTGAGGGTATTTGTCGTATCCGGTCTATAACTTTCTTATCTTTGAAGGGATTTTATAAATACTTGCCACAATTGTTCACAACAATGAGACGATGTGTCATGCGCAACAATCGGTCACCTACCTCCAAGGTCAAGGTCACACTTGGAGGTCAAAGATTAACATAGTCTGTTATAAGGTATATTTTGTGTCCGGTCCATAACTTTTTCATATATCAAGGGATTTTAAAAATACTTGGCACAAATAGTCACAATGATAAGATGATATGTCATGCGTAGCACCAGTTTCCCTACCTCCAAGGTCAAGGTCACATGTAGAGGTCAAAGATTTACATAGTCTGTTATAGGATATTTTGTGTCCAGTCCATAACTTTTTCATAGATCAATGGATTTTAAAAATACTTTGCAAAATTATCACAATAATAAGATGATATGTCAGGCGCAAAACATGGGTCACTACCTCCAAGGTCACACTAAGAGGTCAAATATTAACATAGTCTGTTAGAGGGTATATTTTGTGTCCCATCTATAACTTCTTCATAGTTCAAGGGATTTTGCAAATACTTGGAACAAATAGTAACAATAATAAGACGATATGTCATGCACAACACCTGCACCCCTACCTCCAAGGTCAAGGTCACACTTAGATGTCAAAGCTCAACATGATAGTTTTTAATATTGAGTGTTTCATTTATTTCTTTAATAAATTCATTGTTGCATTTGCAGTTCTAACATTGATCATAATTGGACTGAAAGTCCTTAGATTCATGCCTGAATCTTTTGAAATGGCACAATTTTATGCTTCATATAAAACTTCCCCGAGGCGGGGGACGTTGGTAACTCTGTTACAAATTCTTGTTAGTTTTATTTTGATTCCTCAAAATCAGCTAAAGAAATATATTGTTATATTTGTATTTAGTAACTTTATTTAAAAATCGTGTGCATTGTGATATTTATTTTCATGAAATTGCAGGCTTACTTGCCGGTTGTGGTCTACATTGTGTCATTTGTATTTTTCCATTGTTTTTTATTTATTTTAGATTATTTTTTCTATAGTTTTTACTGTTTATTCATTTTTTGTGTTACTTATGCATTGTTTATTGCTCTGTAATATATACTGTTCCGTCAGCAGCTTAATTAAGGTTGTCTCGGCTTTGTTTATATTTTTATATATATTTAATTTTCCTACAAGAAGAACGTTCACGTGCAAATGAACATAATGATTGGTAATGGAACTGTTGCAGACGATTATCTTACAGATTCTATCCATATTACGTTTATCTATTGCACAGAATGATTGTTTTTACGAAGTGTATTAGTATCCGGATGTTGAAAGCTATCCGATTTTCTGCAATGTAACTACTGACTTCTGCTATGTCACAGCTTTTTATGAATACTTTTTACCATTACTTCCTATGGCTTAATAAAATTAATCCTGCAACATTTATTAATTTTGCTGTTTAGAGCGTTCTTTTGAGTTTCAGGTTTTCTCTATTTTAAGGGGAAGTAACTCATGTTTACTTAATTGTTTGTTCTCTTCTGTCTATCTTAGGTATTACACAATTTTTGCTGTATATAAACAGTATGGTTATTGGCATTGTGCTTTACAGGCTATAAAATAGATTTCTTAATATATGTTTGTTGATAAATAAATAATGAGAAAATTTACCAGTTGTAAGTGCATCAAAAGCATGGAGGCCCTGTGGAGTGAATATTGTTAGATACTTTTTACTGGCTTTATATATCTTAGACTGGATTTTTCTAGTTTGTTCATTTAGTACATATCTACAGATATTCTTCTACAGGAATCTTCTAATCACTACGTGAAACTAATTATTATTCTCTATTTGTTTGCATTTAATTTGTTAATAAAATAACCTGTGGTAAAAATTAAAGCTATGCATATAGGTGTTCATGTCCATGTGATAATAAAAAACAGAGAAAGGATAGCATTGTAGGAGCACATTTGTCTCGGAGCACATTTGTCGCACGAGGTGTGACCGATGTGCTCGTATACATTCATATTTGCGATAATTTGGTAATGAGACAGATGTGTTCGACACACAATATAAAGGACACCCGAAGCACATTTGTCTCACATTCTTGCATAAAATTCTAAAAAAGTTATAATTATGCCCGTCCGTTTACCGGCTGCCAGCCATTTTTCTGTGATTTCTGTATTCGTAATATCGTTTTTAGGTCACTTCCGGTCAATCAAAAACTGCGTCTGCATACGAGTCATATATTAACTTAAAGAATATCCCTGTTCTGCATGTCACAATGAAAATTTCTACCAGTTCAGTATCCAGAACCTAAACATTTATGCAGAGAGTCCATTCTTATCGTTTATTCTAACACTCCTCGTGATTTTGTCACTTTAGACTAAGAAGAAAAACTGGTGTTAAACTGCCAATAAGCACTGGTTAGGGACTACTTGGGCCGTTTTGTCAAAAAAATTATTAACTGATATGGATCAAATCTGTGGCGTTAGTGTATGCGAGATATTATTTCGGTAATGTATTTAAAGAAAACATTATAAGAACTGAAAAAATAAATAAAGATGTTTTTTTATTGTTGCTTTGAAGGGTTTTGTAAACTATATAATCGAGAGAGAAAACATAACAAGTAGTCCCTAACCAGTGGCAGTTTAACACCGTTTTTTTTCTTCTTTGTCAAAAGTGACAAAATCACGAGGATTGTTAGAATTAAAGTTTTTTTTAAATGATTTTAGAAATATTCAAAGCAACAAAAAAGTTGTATCTATCGTGGCGTAATGTACGTTTTTCTTATTTGTTACGCACGCAAGCGATAGATGTTACGTGGCCACGCGATACTATTACGTGCGCACGCGATAGCTTTAACGTTGTAAAGGAGTAATTATTGCGTGCAATAACTTTTACGTGCGCATGCGGATAGGTATTCCGCATTTGGACACTGGACGGTCTTCCTCGCATGAAAAGTTCGACGCCCCGAGTGAGAGTCGAACCTACAGCGGTTAGGTGCAGGGTGTTTTTTGAAATCACAATCACTTGGCTACGGAGGCCCCTGAATGATATAAGGAAGAAAATGAGAAGATCACCCCAAACGTTTTTTTGTTTTCATCAGAAATATATATAAAATATCGCCATTTTCCGAGAATTGCTGCTTTCAGATCCGCCATTGAAAAAAGCACTTACAACGTGCGTGAGTTCCTAAAAGAATCCGGATGATGCCATGGAATCTCGTGTCTCGCCGAACGGGCGAGACGCGACATTTCGACGAGACACGAAGCGAGGAATGATATTGTAACAAGAGATCTCGCAATGTCGAAATATCCCGTGCCACGAGTTTTCACGGTAGAGTATCGTGCCTCGCTTCATGTTTTGACGAAATTTCACTTTTCGTGTCTCTCGGTAAAATATCACGCATCACTTCGTGTCTGTGCTTCATAAAGGCCTGAATCGTCTAAATTTAAGCTTTTTTCTGTTGAAATAGCATCATGGATATATTTTTTTGACATTTTGGTAGAAAAAATTCGAGGAAAGGTATTTGATAGTGAATTTCAATTTTGATATTGGTGTCTCTTCCACGTCATAGCAGATTTTTAAGTGACTTTACAATAACAAATGTGACGCTAGAACTTTTTCTTAGAATATTCATGACCCCCATTTTTCTCATCATTTTATATCAGTTTTATCATAATTCTTTAAAATGAGATAAGTACTTGTTTTTTTAATTTGGTCTAGCTATGTTTTGTAGCTCTTTGAAAATGTCAGTTTTATATAGAATATAAAGGAAATTCTATTTAGCGTTATATATGGCCTCGAAGGATTTTCTTGTCTCGCGTCAACGTACGTGATGCGAAGCGAGAGCGAGATTCCGGCAAGACGCAAAACGATAAAATAGAGAAACTGGCAATCCCTACGGCAACGTTGAAAATGCTGCAGGCTCGTTTGATAGAGTCAAGTGCAAACAATCTTCAACACCCCTGGCACCGGCTTAAGCAGAATTCAACATTTTTACATGAAAATGGTGGTGAAAGTTTGAATTTAGAAACATCCACGGATAGTATCACCCGACTACGGTGTTCCGTTTGGATATAAGTATTTTTTTCGTCTCCCTGAACAGCTATGCACGATAGAACACGATAGAACAATGGTGAAAGCGCGATGGTACGATGATAAAAACTCGACGGCCCGATGATGAAACAACGATGTCACGATAGTGAAATCATGATGATGCGATGACACGATGGCGAAAATAATATTGAATAATATCGCGTTGTCATCATCATGTCATCGCAGTGTCATCATTGCACCATCGTATTTTCACCATCGTACCATCGTATTTTCACCATCGTACCATCAAGTTTTCATCAACGTGCATTCGTTGTTTCACCATCGTACAATCGTTACTTCACGTGTCGTACCATCGTGTTTTCACCATCGTACCATCGCGTTTTTATCATCGTACCATCGTGCCATCGCGCTTTCACCATTGTATAATCCTGAATGGGATTACGTATGTTTCAGTGTACGCCTTCAGCCAATCAAATTTCTTGAATAAGAGATATTGGAATTAATAGTACCAGTTGTAGGTTTTAAGTTTAAGATTTCATAAAAAAGCTTGACATTAGGTAAAACGGCGAACTTCGATTCTAAAAAAGGTTCTGCCGAGGGAAAATATATGACAAATAATTCATAGACATGAGACAAATGTGCTTTCTTGTCCCTTAAAAACATGAGACAAATGTGCTTTCTTGTTCCTTAAAAACTTGATCGGAGCACATTTGTCACACAAATGAGTTTTTTGAGGTAGACATTTGAGGTCCCATTTGTCTCATGTGGGACAAATGCGACCGCATCGGTCTTACGTAAGACAAATGTGCTCCGAGACAAATGTGCTCCTACATAGATATCAATTTTAAACACTTGATATATATGCAGTTAGTTGTTACATAGTAAAGTCTAATTGGAGGTTGAAAGAGGGACAGTATATGTTACTGTAAGAGATTTAGAGGTTAATACTTGGTTGATGCTCGCCATTATGCGATAATGGTCCGAAGATTTGCATAATGGCCTGAGGGCCGAAGGACATTATGAACTCGAGGGTCATTATCGCATAATGGCGAGCAGCGACCAAGTATTAATGTCTTTAATAGCTATGTCCGAAATACGGCGTTTGGACATCGCCGCTAATCTTGGTTGTCGCCCTTTCTAAGAAACGAACAGTTGTCAATGTAAACAAATACCTGTCCCCTACGACATGACAACACAAATAAATATAAGTAAATGTTGTTTCATTGTTGTTTTTATCGATAAATACAGTATCCTTCTCTTTTCATTTTTGTGAGAATTACATTTAGATCAAATGCCAGTTATTATGAAGTTTTGTGTCTTCAATCTTGAACGATTTCTGAGACTGATGTCTAGGTTTGAATGCCACTGACCCGATCTCTTTCCTACCGGCAATTTGAAATCATTTTTAGAATTTCTGAGGGTCATGTTTTGTCTTGCGTTTATAAATCTTTACTGTTAAGCTTTGCTGATTGTGATTAATAATACCATTTAACATTTAAAATATTTTGTGTTCAAGTAACTACAGTTCATTCGACCTCAGCAGCAATTGAAAGTTATTGAAAGTCACTGAGAGTTGATTACGTCATTCTGCACGTGCGCTCATTCACTCGCCCATTATGGAAAAATAATGCCGAGTAGCAAGGCGGCCAAAATTGCATAATGACCTAGATCTTACCACAATGGCCATGAAATACCCTAGATTTTGTTACTATATATAGGTATTAAATGCATTTAATGCTTAGACACACCTCATTGTTTGTTATATGGTATAGACTATTTGAGATTTTTTTACTTTTAAACTATATATACATCATAGTTTTCTTTCTACTAGATTTTGAATTCCATCCAAGTACTAATGTTAATAGGATTTCATATTTATTAAATAGATACTGGAAATTATTTATGTTATGTACATACATGTATATCTTAGTATACGGATATGTATGGCATGTTAAACTTTTCAAAATTCAATATATCTATTTTTCGGTCTATATTTATATTCTATACCATAATAATCAATAATCAATCCTACTGAATATATGTTCATCATAAAAAAATATTTGTGTGTGATAATTTTCTTTATGTATGTTCTATATTTGAAAAAATATTTTGTATAATTAAGAATATTTATTGTATCAATACTGAAAAATATTTATTCGTTAATTTGAATCATGGGATAGAACACTAAGCATATGTTAAACCCCGTCTATAACTTACGCACGAATTAGGGGCCTCCGTGGCCGAGTGGTTAAAGTCGCTGACTTGAGATCACAGGTCCCACACCGCTGTAGGTTCGATCCTCACTTTCATTTGAGGAAGCCATCCAGCTGGCTTACGGAAGGTCGGTGGTTCTACCCAGGTGCCCGCTCGTGCCTGAAATAATGTCCGGAGGGGCACCTGGAAAAATCTCGGCGGCCCGACTTAAGTGTACGGTCGCCCATATGGGCTTTCCTGCGGCGACCTTAAATAAACGCATCAGAAAAAAGCACGAATTTCTGATAAAGCGTTATCATCCTGATTAAACCTAGACTATAGTGTAGTGGAAATGATCAGTGTCTCTGTGAATTTCACTGGTAAATAGTGCAATTGTTTAATCCTTTTTATAAATATAAAATGTATGTCTGAAAAAAATGGAAACAGATTTTAAAATCTTCAGGACATACAATCGTATATAAATGTTTTTTCATTCATATGCCAAATAATTAAACCACGATATGAACCTATGTGAGGATATCATGCAAGATGACTAAAGGATCATCTAAATGTACATGATACTCTTGTTCATATGAAAGACATATGAATCATGTAAAGAGGACTAAGAGATCATCTTCATGAACATATACTCTAGGTTTTATACAAGATTTATGAGAGGATCATGTAAGATGAGCAGGGGATCATCTAGATGTACATATACATAAGTTGTTATGAAAGAGATATGATGGGTCACCTTAGATGACCAGGAGGTCTTTTAGATGCATAAACACTCTAGTTCTTAAGAAACATATATGAGAGGATAAGGTAAGATGACCAGGGGATCATCTAGATGTAAATATATTATATTTATTATGGGAAATTGATGAGGGGGACACGTATGAGCAGGGGATCATCTAGATAAACAGATACACGATTTTTTTGATGTACACATACTATATTATAATGTTAATAATTAAGTGTTTTCGTAATGGCCTTGTTATTTGGCTAAAGACAGTCATATTAGCCTGAGGTGTCTGTCTAAAGCCAAATAACAAGGCCATTATGAAAACACTTAATTATTGACAATTTTAATTTTAATTAATTAACTATTTAGTTTGTGAAAAATAACAATAGATAAATGATATCACTAAAGGTTAACAATTTATTGAACCAATAGAAAAATCATAGAATATGGCAAGTCATACATTTCACATGATATTAACTGTTTTTTCAGCGATTTTACGTTTGTTCCCTTTCCCCTGTGCTTTTAAGTGTTTCCGCTTTGCTTCTAGTACACGGTTTGAGTGAGAAATTACACTATCACGTTTAATACCTTTGTCTTTTAAGTATCTGTCTATACTGTTTTGGAACCCTGATATTGTGTCTGGCTCATATTCAGTACCATCTCTTTTGCAAACAGCTAGAAAATAGATGAAAAAATACATGTGAAAAAAAACTATTTTTAGATTTTGTTCGTGAAAACATATAAATTCGTCAAGTTAATTTTTCAAGTCGATATCTACATGCACACTCCCAAGAGACTGGATTTTTACATTCTTTCCAGGACAAATCATAATGATACAGATTGCAGTAGAATCACATAAGTTCCCTGTATACCACAGTATATTTGGAGATGTTTCAAAGTTATATTTTGTATTTGTTACACAAGTAAATGTAGAGTGCATTGCATTTACCGCTACCGTCTATGAACAGGCTCATAAAAACTGAGCTTGGTTGAGAACCAACGGTGAACCAATTACGTTATGAGCATTTTGTAAAAAATGGCTGTGTAGGAGCACATTTGTCTCGGAGCACATTGTTCTGTTCTGTTCACATTTGTCTCACGAGGTGTGACCGATGTGCTCGTAAACAATTATATTTGCGACAAATTGGAAATGAGACGGATGTGTTCGACACACAATAGAAAGGACACCCGAAGCACATTTGACTCACATTCTTTCATAAAATTCTACTGAAAAAGAAAACTGTGTCTGCTAAGTAAATTGTAATTGTCCGAAATGGCGGATATAAAAATTGTTCTGGACTTTCTGTATTTTCTATAATACCATTTTTATGTCACTTCCAGTCAATCAAAAACTTCCTGCCTCTGCATTGGTGTCATATATTAACTTAATTAAAGAATATCCCTGTTCTGCATGTCACAGTGAAAGTTTCTACTAACCTAAACATATATGCAGCAAGTCCATTAATATCGTTATTAATTGTTACACGTTTCATAGGCTTCATTATACAGTCCTATAACGTAATATTCGTGTTTTTTGAAAGTGACTAGGAAATTTTATAAAAAATATATAAATATAATGTTAATAATTAATAAACTAATATTAAGTTATATACCTTGATAAAATCTTGGATTTTTTTGGAGAATGGTATCAAGCTCGTTGGGAGGGATTTCTTCAATAGGCCTGGTCCCACTTACATTAGCCGTCCTGTAACACCGCACTTTGGGGTCAAACGCACTTTGGGGTCCAACCCCAAAGTGCGTTACGTACTTTGGGGTCCGACCCCAGAGTGCGTTACGCACTTTGGGGTCCAATTTCGACCCCAAAGTGCGTTTAACAGGTACATATGTATTTTTTAACATCAGGCAAACGACCGCACTTTGGGGTCATAGAAAATTAATGTTCATAACGTTTTAAATAATATATTGTAGTCAAAGCGAATGGTAAACAAAAATCATGGTATTAAAAAGACGCAAAACGTGTGCCCTGGATTATAGTAGAATCAATAGGGATTTAAATGTTTCTTGATTAGTAAGTGAAAAACTTTCACCAAATAAATCACCTAATAAAGAATTTGTATCAATAATTAAGCTTAAAATATTTTTTTCTCCAATTTTATTTTAAAAGAATGTACACCTTTCATTAACCCCATTGTTTTTAGCTAAATGGGTTATTTTCCCGATTTTTATTTGCACATTTTATAGAAAATATGATAGTCTTAGCATAGACAAAGGAATTTTAGTAAGACATTTCAGTAAAAAAATGTGTCTGATAATATGTTGAAAGAGCCATTTATTTAGCTAAATGTGACATATAAGAAACTTGACTAGGTGTAGATGCGGCTTTATGCAGTAGTCCTAAAAATATCAACTATTTAAGTAGTCGCACATTAAGAGCGGAGCTTCAGAATAATGTAAAATTCTCACTGGGGATTGTGGGGTATCGATCCCCCCGAGGGTTAAAAATAACGTTTTAAAGGCCCATTATGCTTTTATTTGTTTTTTTTAAAAACTTCTTTATTTTCATGTTCTTCTATATTATCCAAAAAATACACATTGGCCAATTACCTGAACCATCTTTTTCATCTGTTGCTTTTTGGCAATGATGAGTACAGTTATAGTGAATTAGTATTTTATATGGAAGTCAAATACAACATTGTTTTGACTACTTTTATGACAAATAATCTCACATTTATCGCTACTTTATTCAGGTAACAAGCATCTTACATTTCTCTGATACCATTATTTTAACATTATAAAATTCAAGTTTGCTCTTTCTAAAGAAGTATGTAAGATTTCCTCTGGCGAACGGTTGTTACGGAGCTTACAAAAACCCTTAAGTTTGTTGATAAGCTTAATAATGTATTTGTAAAAATCACTATTTATAGTCCGATCGAAAAACTTGATGTTTCACCAGAACATTGCAATAGAGTATTAATAGAGAATTTATAGTTCTTTGGAAAAAAATATTAACTGCATTTTATTTCATTCCCAACATATTTAAAATGGGGCTCACTATGGTACCAAAAGTTATCAAGTAAATGACTGACAAAAACGGGACATTTTTCGCAGAATCTTTTAATTTTAGGAAAACACAATTTCTGTACTAAAGTATTTTGAACAGTGGCATAAAAGTGACATTTGCATTTTTTTTACACTTTTTTTTTGTTTTTCGTACATATTTTTTTGTTTGTCGTACATATTTTTTTTAAAGTTTTGAATACATACTTTTTTTTAGTTTTGCATACATATTCGTTTTTAATTTTGCATATATATTTTATTTTAGTTTTTTGTACATATTTTTTTTTCGTACATAATTTTACCTGATGCAATTTGCAAAGTAGAGGTTTGGATAATTACGCTATTTGTAAAACACCATTTTCAAACACTTCGCCATCTGTAAATTACAGTACCCCATTTGCAAATGCCATTTGCAAATACCAACATTTTCATTTTGGAGGTATCAAAAAATAACAACACTTTTAGTATATATATAGTCCGCGGTAACCCAAAGAAAGGTTCTGCATATTGTCTCGATGTGGTTAACATTTTACACAAAGTGCCTGAAAATCCTTTATGGGGTTTTGAAGATAAGGAGCGGACCTGAAACCCAAGTCTTAATCCTTTGACCTGTAGATGTGTCCCCCGACCTTGAGCCGGCACACCTGGCATATAAGTTCTGCACATTATCTGGATGTGCTAAAGAATTGACCCACTTTTCATAAAAATCCTTCAAAGCTTAGCTAAATAAGCATTTTTTTCTAAATCAGTGGAATATAAGGAACCTTTTTAGATCTTTTGCTGTGCATTATTGTAATAAACCAGTCATTTGTAACCACCTCTCTTGCCCCCGGGGGAGTGCGGGTTAAAAAAAGAATCGTGTTTTGATGTTTGCGCTGTTCCGGGGCATAAGGCAGGGATGTTGTTATCTGAGTATCCCCCGCAGGGCGAAGATTTTACCAGTGGTCGGCTTGGTTTAAAGTCAATGCCCCCGACCCCCGCTATTCTCAGGGGGTGGGGTTGAGTGGTGCATATTCATAATAATAACTGATCACCAATCTTCAGCCCTTTCCAAATAGACACTAATATAATAGTATATAATAATAAAAAAACAATAATTATATGAAATAAATATAATTTAAAAAATGGGCCGAAAAGGGTCGGCCGAAACCAGACTTCCCCGGCCGAAAACGACTGGTCCGATTCCAAAAATGGGCCGAAATGTGACCAAACCACTGTGCTAGTTTTATACTCAACTATGGGATGTTATGAGATGTGAAGGCTGTTTTGATTGGCTTAAATATGTAAAAACAAAAATAAAATATGTACGAAAAACCAAAATGAAATATGAATGCAAAACTAAAACAAAATATGCATGCAAAACTAAAACAAAATGCAAATGTCACTTTTATGCCACCGTAATTTTGTTATATGAACACAATTTTTAGATATTTCAATGTCGCAGATCGAAAATAAGTCATAATCAGTATTTAAGCAGAACTCAGATGACACCTTTAGATCTCTGGAACCCAAAGTGCGTTGATATGTAGCATATTAACGCACTTTGGGGTCAATTTCTCGATTTTGACCCCAAAGTGCGTTTGACCCCAAAGTGCGGTGCGAAGTTTTACGCACTTTGGGGTCGGACCCCAAAGTGCGTTTGACCCCAAAGTGCGGTGTTACACCGCCCATTCTTTAAAGATTTTTAAATCACTTTTAGTTTTGTATACTGTTGCCTTGGCCTTGTTTTGTTCAACAAAAGTTTTTGTTTCACTTATGTCTACAGGTTTAAAACATTTGTACTTTCTGTCGTCAGTATCTTTGGCAACACAGTTACCCAAAACATGAATATCCAAATTCTCCAACATCACATTTCCTTCGTCATCAAATAACAAATTTACGTCACTGCAAGCTTGTTGCTTGTCGATAATCCTGTATAGATGCAAAATATCGTCTGCTATCTGCTCCAGAATACTCTCGCCTTCGTTCATTTCAATATTTTATTTCGGAGAAAAGATGTCGTCTGACTATTCCGCGACATCGGGTTGTTTCATTTCTCGCAAAAGTCGTCGCAGATATGGTCCCTATTAAAAACACTCAGATTGTACCAACATTCAAAATGGCCACATTTTTTTCTGTGGAAAGAAAAACACGACCTTTATGAAAAAAACTCCGCCATTATGAGATTTGGACCAATCAAAATGCCCGAATCTCAAAATGGCCGAGGTATTTCATAAAAGGCCGTGCTTTTCCCCTAATGGCCGAGTGTTGGGTTATAATACCGTAGTGAACGCCATAACAGCTCTGACTTTGAAGTCAAAACGGGCCTAATATCGTACAGTTTATTAATAATTATTTGTAAAATGTATAAGGGAAACACGTAAGATAACCAGGGGTCTTTGAGATGTTAATATACTCTAGTTATCTGAAACACATGAGTGGACCACGTAATGCCCATATGATCGTCTGTATGTAGAGATTTGATCACTTAAAATGACCAAGATCATAAAAAAAACTTCCTGTCATGTAAGCTGACAATTGGATCATTTACATTATCTAAATGTACATCTATTGTTGTTCTTATAGAACATAATGTGTGATCCTAAATAATTACCAAGGTTTTATTTAAATGTACATACTCTAGTTCTTATGGAACATACATGAGGGTATCACATATATGTACATAAACTCTATTCATTCTGGACCATATATGACGATATTATGTCAGATAACAGAAGATTATCTAGATGTACATATGCTCGTAAAGCGACCAAAGAATCATGAACAAATACTATATTTGTTATGGAACATGTATGAGGGGATCACGTTGGGCGACCAAGGTATCATGTATATCTACATATAATCTATTCATTGTGGACCATGTATGAGGGTATCATGTGAGATGACCAGGATATTATCTAGATACATATACTCGTTAAGCGACCAGGGGATTATTTATTTATTTATATATATATATATATATATAGCAATAAAGATATGGAAAGCATCTGTCCAAGATAATGTTAGATTGAAAATTTACTTCACCTGAAGTTGGGGAAGAGTCATCAATTTGAACAACTTCTTGACGTTGGTTCGGATTCGAGCCAGTTGTCCTCTGTGCTTGTCGTCTTACTGGCCAGTCTCTCAGTTTCGTCCGCACGTCGTTTGGGGCATTTTGATCAAGAAAAAACAACAAATTGTCTTATTATAAACAACCTAAAATCTTGCCAGTATATAGATTTTAATGATTTAATGATCCTACTATTGATAATTAGGAATAGTTATAAATGCATTGTCCCTTTCGGATAAACAGGGCCACGTGGTTATTTTCTATTTAAGTTTATTTAAAATTGAATCCACGCGAGATTTATAAAGATTTATATACAAGTTTGCTTCTTTAAAAAGAACAGGCGAGAGGTATTTTTGCTGCTGTGGAAGATTTGTTAAATTCGAAAATATTTGGGGATATTCTTGCATAAAAGACACAGTGAGTAATTATAAATTACAATTATTTAACAAAATAGAATTTATTATATATATTGAATATAGTATCACAATGAAAGTTTGTTTTACACTTCATTTTTTAAGTGTTTTGAAAGATTATATGCCGGGGAAATATACTTTTTTCTTGGCGCATTAGTACGGAAGAGTATACTGACCCCCCTTATATATTTTTTATGCCTTCAAGAAAAAAAACCTTTGTATAATACATATCTTTAAAAAAGTGACAAGTTATATGATATCTAAAATAAATCTAGCACAGTTTTATCTGTTAATATACACCATAAATCACAAATATGCATTGTTTCTTCGATGACATTTGGAAATTTAAGAGAACAGAATGTTCTTCTTAACATACAGTAGTTGTACACTTTAGCCTTGATCATATGAATCTCATGAAAAAAGATGTATGAATTTATAAATTAAATTAGATTCTCTTGGTATAATAAGTCGCATCTATTATTATAATATTAAATGGCCATTTTTTCGTTTTGATATAAAAAAAAAACAAACATGTATAATCATTGAAAAAAGATGTAAGCAATATTTATAGTATAAGTTACTCAAAGTTTCAATACCATTTATATAATAATAATATATATCAGTTAAATTATAATATTTTATATAATACTGGCAAGATACTCGTGTACCGTCATAACGATCAACTTATGTTAGGAAACATATATATGGGGAACTAGCGCGGTATCCGCTGCATATTACAAGATATTATCAGATTATTAAGTATTGGTTACAAATTCTAACGACGGATAACATTATAATTAAACGTGTATATGACGAATCGTTGAAAAGATGCCTAAATAGTAATACAGTAAGTTGGGCCGGTAGAGTTAAGATATTACTCGATCAGTATGGGTTTTCTGACGTTTGGGAAAATCAAGATAACGTAGATGCGAAACTCTTCTTACCTTTATTTAGACAACGGCTATTTGACTGTTACGTACAGAGCTGGCAAGCTGATTTGCAAGCAAATAATGTTCTGAACACTTTATATGTATACCTTAAAGATGAGCTCGTCACGAGTGACTATCTGAATGTAATAAACTCTAAGTATTTACGTCAGTCTTTGACAAGAATACGCGTATCGGCACATAGGCTGCGCATTGAAACTGGTAGGCACGGTCGAAATCGCATAGAACGGTCCGAGCGAGTTTGTCAGCTTTGTGATTCTCAAGAAATTGAGGATGAATACCACTTCACTATAATTTGCAAAGCCTATGAAACCTTGCGTCATAAATACATTAAACAATATTTTTACAGGCGCCCAAATATGCACAAATTCGTACAATTAGTATCTGCTAAAAATAAAGTTATCACCAGAAACCTGGCGAAATATATTTACCAAGCGAGTCGTATTCGCACAGAGCTGCTTTATACAATACAGTAATAATGCAGTTTTATTTTAAAGTTTGAATATATACGTTTCTAAAGTGATAAGCAATATCAACTATAAATCGTTGTGTTTTTTGTCACGGCCTGAACCGACATCAACGTATTAAACATATATCTGTGGTCGATGCTGCAATAGTACTTTCCTATAGATTGTTGCCTTTTTCTCAATAAACACCAAAAGTAATATATGTATGGCATACTTATGCATAATGTCTACTTTACTTAATCATGTATCACTATTGATTGAAACACATGCTGAGGACATGTCCATATTATCAAGGACTATATGATATTCCGTTCGTTCTCCAATAGTACTTTTTATAAATTGTTTTTCTTTACTGCCAAAAATAATATTTGATGTAATCAGTTTAAAAAATACTTCTAGAACAGGTGTTAATTTTATTCTAACTTGTATGATTGTTCAATTGATAGAAAGTATTTGTTCACTTTACTTAAGTTTATTTTCAAACTTGACTTTTCTTTTTCTAAGATGAATACTTAAGTACATATTTTCTAAGGCAATGTCTTAAGAACATACACATACTTATTTAATTTTTCATAGATATAAACTTTACTTAAACATTATTGATTGCTGATACAGAATGTTAACATTGTCAATCATAGTGACCATATGCCATGTATTTTGTAAATGTATATTGTACAACGATGTACCATATGTTGTGTACAAGTTGAAAATAAAATCATTCTTCTTCTTCATATAAACCTCGTCTAAGCTAAAAACTCAGGTAAAGAATATATATATTATATATGATTATATCATCTCTATACCTGTCAAACAAATAGTGCCTCAAAAACATACTGTTTTCAAATAAATAAAAGCGTTTACATCAAGAAAACGTCTGCTTCTTGAGGTAGAATTTCAATGAAAAGAAGAAAAAACATAATTCTTATAAAGAAAAGTAAGGTCTTCAGAAAGACTTAAGTTTATAATACGTATCTTTAACAGTATAGTAGCCAAAAAATAGAAAAGATCAATATGAACTATATATATAAATTTTAAAAAACCATTACGAACTATGTTGTTATCATGTATCGTCGTATTTTAAACAGGCATATAAAATATATAAGGGGGGTCAGTATACTCTCCGTACATTAGGGATAGATAACTAAATTTAAAATAAATTATATAAATGTATTAAAAGTATTATCAAAATTTTTCTTGTAAAATTCAATAAGCAAATTTAAATTTTCGGTAAATGTTTTGGAAAGTATATGGAATCATTTCCTCTACATTTTCCAAAACGGACAAAGTATGTTAATCAAACAATTTTAAGACAATGATTTACATAAAAAAATGTTTATATCATTCGATTTGAATAAACAGTATATAAGCTGCATGCCTCCAACCACAATATTTGACGAAAATTAAACTTAAGTAAAATTTGCGCCAAAAAACCTCCGTTGCGTTATTTAGTCATACCGGTTCAAAACATATAATAGTGCATGGTGATATTGTAGCTAAAATGGTCACTGTTACTATTTATCGGAACATGAAATATTAAAACGCTATTCAGAAAACAATACGGTAATCGATTTATACATTTTAAAACATTTAAACGGAATCAAACATCAACGTAGCACTTAGTAACGTAAATGATATTTTCCGATTTTTCTATGTACCGAATTGTTCACTTCGATGTTAATTTTTCGTTTAAGTTAAGTCGTATTTTGAAACAGAGCATGCGCAAAACAATTCTTTTAGACTGCTTCTAATGATTTTACGCTTTAATTAGATTCATTCACTACAATCAGATACGGAAAAATGGATGCCGCCAACACTCAGTCTGAACACTGTGGAGAGGTCTGATGACCTCTCTAATGAAGATAACGTTTCTTATGTATATACTATTGATAATTTGAAATAGTTATATCTGTATTGGCCCTTTCGGATAAATACGGCCACGTGGTTATTTTCTATTTTCGTTCATTTAAAATTCAGTCAAAAAACGAGATTTATAAAGATTGACATATAAAGAGCACTTTAATAGTTAACGTTTAAAATAATAAGTTAAACTTTGCAATTAACATCCAAAAATCAAAAACGTAATTAAAGATTTTATTTTTTTGATATTATTGAAGAGTATTGTTACATAAGGAATAGAAGGTAGGATAACTTTCACATGCAATGGATTCTTCAGAATGTTCTAATAAAATTTGGATCATTACTAGAACAAATGATATGATAAAAAGGGCATTATTTTTGTGGCAAAGGACACTGCCAACAATCATTTTATAGATGAAGCACAAGACAAAGCGAATCATGTCAAGTAACTATGAGATATGCTTAAAATGTTTCCAGTGTTCATATGGGCAAAAACGTTTCATTTACCAAATAAGAAGTATTTAAGTTATTATGTCTGAATTTTTCCAAACAGTAGTCATGATAATAACCATTTGTGTTTCAATCCCTCAATAAATGATGACTAAATGGTCCCATTACACATTTTCATATTTTAATCTGAACTTTGACCCCTAAGTGTGACCTTGACCTTGGCCGCAGGGACATAAATTTTGCACCCGACACTCCGCCTCACAATAGTGAACATTTGTGCAAAATTATATTGAAATCCCATTATGTATGTAGAAGTTTTGCTCCGAACAAGTGTTTTTCAATGACCTCTAAGTGTGACCTTGACCTTTGACATAGAGACTTGGTTTATGCGCGCGACACGGCTTCTCATAGTGGTGAACATTTCTATGAAGTTCATTAATTAAAACATCTCCATGGGTGAAGGAAATATGATCTGGACAAATATTGGACGCCGCCAGACCAGCCGCACACCCGCCCGCCAGGGGGAAAACTATAATACGACCCGTTTACAAACGGGCGTATAAAAAGGGAATAATTTAAAATGAATTTGATAAGCATTTATTAATTATAACGCATATTTGATAAAATGCACTATATATATGTCTGCCATTTTTTTCATTTCTTTTTTTAACAGGTTATTTCTAAAAGTCATTTATAAAATTTCATATTGATATGATATGGCAGTTGAAATACTCAAATTTTGCACCAGTTACCTTATATTTCTCATAAAGGAAGCTCAGTCTAGTTCACGTCCAAGATAAACTATAAATCATTGACGTAAAATTACGAACTTTAATTTAAACTACAATTGTTAATCTGTTTAAGTATATATCATTGTCATAGAACGAAAAAACATGATTTTTTTTCAACACCTTTAAACAGTCAAATCAAAACTCGACATTATTTAAATTTCATCCGATTTCCAGAGTCGTGAAAACTAATGACAAACAGAAATAAAGATATATTTAAATATATAGCTCTAAGCAGACAAGGCAATGTTTCAATACTTATAGCAACTAATTTTATACTTATAAACCGCTAATATGTAATGATTTATTAAGTCGGTTTAGTGAAAACAAGCCTTTATGAAATTTTAAACATGTATGGCGGTCATCTTGGATTTTTCGGCCATATTGGATTTTCAGATATGGGTCCCATGCTCATTTTTTCTTATATAGCCAAAAGTTTATTTGTACCAAGTTTTGTTCTTTTCCCATTTTCTGATTTTTTTTCACAAATTGACTGGACTAAACGGAAACAACAGTCTGATAATTACACATTGTAAACGGCACTTTATGTCCTCATTCCCACATAAATGTCAAATATGCTTAAATACTCCATTTATTATTTTTGTTATAACACATAAAAAGGGAAATAACATGTTACATATTTTAGACTAAACACTCAGATTAATATACATGCAACTATAATCCAATTATACAATAACGTGTTAAGATGTGTTTGCAGATCATAAAAAAGAAAATATCGGTTATACTATGTCTGAATAATAGAAATTATATGATTTGTAACGTGGTTATTCACCACATTATTTTATCATGGTCAAAACACTTTCTTTAATACATGGATCCATACAAAGACGAGGACAGCAAGAAAGCAATTCTAAGCATGTTTTATGATGAAATGACATTAACATTTCAGCACAATTTCGTCTTTTATAGCTGTCATAAAAAGGAAACGTTATTCGCAGAATATTGGCAATCAACCGGACGACAAAAACGACTATATGTGACAGACTAAATCTTCTCTATATATCGGCTTAGTCTTGCGTAAACTTACTTCCAAAAGTTTCTTTGAAAGACGCATGTTGGATGATGTTTTTTTTCTAATTGTTGTTGTTGATATTTGTTTTGTTCTTGAATGTTTTACTTTTAACGCATTTTAACAATCCAGAAAATGAAATCTTTAACCGTCAGTTGCATCTTTTAAAAAATAAAATAAAAACCGAGACCTTGAGCCTTAAATAAATCGGACCAGATCACAGTTTCCAGTTTAAGAATGCTCACATTACACTGCATGGTATACATATAAAGCTTATATGCCCTCTTAATGAGGAGGAAGGCAACAAGGAAATATCAACAACAACATCAACCGAAGTTGGTATGTTACCGCAATTGGAAGAAAAGTGTATTAACCCATTACTTCATGAGCATTTTGTGAAAAATGGCTGTTTTCATTGAAAAGTTTCCCGTTACAAGTTCAAATTGCTATAAAATAAAATTGTTGTTTTGTAGATTTTTTGATTTTTTTCATTAACAGAAAATGATGAAAATACTTGAAATTACCCAATATCGCGTTTTTTCCATGTTTAATCATGGCCTAACATATAAATTCTAAGAAAAATTGTTGTTTTGTAGATTTTTTGATTTTTTTCATTAACAGAAAATGATGAAAATACTTGAAATTACCCAATATCGCGTTTTTCCATGTTTAATCATGGCGTTACATATAAATTTGAAGAAAAATTGTTGTTTTGTAGATTTTTGGATTTTTTTCATTAACCCGTTACTTCATGTGCATTTTGTGAAAAATGGCTGTTTTCATTGGAAAGTCTCCCGTTACAAGTTCAAATTGCTATAAAACTATAAAAACTGCTTCAATACTGATCAAACTTGGCACAAGTGTTGACTTGACCATTGCCTTTGCAACAACATGCTCAGGCTTACATTTTCTGTTACCATGGCAACGAGGGGACATCTCAAAATTGCCAAAAATCACTATTTTGCCTTGATTTTTTCCATCAAAATTGACTTCAAAGTGCTGCAACTTCTCAATGGATTGAGATAGGGTCAAACGCTTTTCGGCGTTGGTTACACGTTACCTTATGATCGACCTGGGGTCATTTTAGCCTCTCACAAGTCCAAAATTTTCTTGGCGATGAGGGGGACTCCGCCCCCCCTTCAAACCCCCCAAACAGAAGGGGGCACATCCCCCTTCTGGCAACCCCCTGATGTATCTTTTGGTTGGGGGCCGCGCCGAAAAAGTGGTTACTTTTATTAGCAACATTTCTCAAACAAAAACATGTGTTGGGGTCCTAAATAAGGCATTTTTTTACCATTTGAGACACCAAAAAGTGGAGGGGGGTTAAAAAGGCGTTAAAAGGCGTCTAAACTTCTCAATGGATTGAGATAGAGTTAAACGCTTTTCGGCGTTGGTTACACATTACCTTATGATCGACCTGGGTCATTTTAGCCTCTCACAAGTCCAAAATTTTCTTGGCGATGAGGGGGACTCCGCCCCCCTTCAAACCCCCCAAAGGCATTTTTTCACCATTTGAGACACCAAAAAGTGAGGGGTGAAAAAGGCGTTAAAATGCGTCTATATCGCGTAATGTGTTAAGGCATTTTGCCAGACCGATGTTATAATGATCGAAAAATTAAGAAAATATATTGCACTGATATTAGCCATATAGTAAGGACAACTTTCTTCATTTTGTGCCACTCAGATATTTTATGTTTCATCCTATTTAGAAACGCGATTTGTACATTAATGACACAAAATTGAATGGCTATATGCGTAAGGCTTATTTGCTTAGGCATTTTATGCAAAAAACAACATTCGAGAGCCCTTAACATAGAAATTAAAGTAACACGACTGTCTTGTAAGGCAGAAAATGTCATTATTACCGGCGTAAAATGTTTCTAAAAGTGCGCGATTCATTAGTTTTGAGAAGAACCTTAGACGATTTTGCCGGTGGGAAACAATTATTGACTTAAGCAGTATTTTGGCAAAATGTAAAAACTTCTTTAAAACTAGTCGTGATATGTTCCCAAAAAATGTGGTAGAAGTATATCAAAAAGGTCTCAACGTCATTCGAACTGTTCTCTATTGCAATCAATTTCGAATCTGCTTTTAAGCGCATTATTACATGTAATATGAGTTTATTTCCAAATTATTTTAAATATAATTAATTCATTTCGTCTTTTTTAACATTTGATTCATGTGTTAAGAGTTTCATAAATGTTTTTTCCTTTTTAGGTAAAATAAAAAAAAGCTACAAACCAACTACTTTTGCACATTTGTAGTTGGTTTGTATCTAGACGACACAAAGCGTGTTTCTTTCATTGCTTATGACAATTCATCTTAAGCTTACTTGAATTATGCTGAATACAAATCAGTGTAAAACTTGGTGTTTTGAAAATAAAATCTTGAATGCAATACTAATTTGAATATAAATATCGAGTAGAGAATATAGTTCATAAGATGCTTTGTTAAGGCATACCAATTGTTGTATATTCAAAAGATATCGTAGAAATTTGCTTGCTACTAACAACAGACAGTCACAGGCAATAGGACACGCTGTAAGAATGAACTAATCGCCAAACCTTTCCTACCCATGCGACCATTGCCGACCACGATTAATCATTACATCAGTGCCTTCTGATCATTGTTCGAACTTTTCGGTATTCAGTCAGTTCATATTTTGGAATTTACGTAAAACAATTAATGGTTTTGTCCTAATCTCCTCATCTTCATCTACTTTTGTTCTGCCTGTTAATATCCATCCTAAACATGATGAAATGTCAAATCACCTACGGTTGCATATTCTTTACATTCATCACTCCAATGCATATTTGTGCAGTAGCGGCATTTTTTCAATGGTTTTTATATGGAAACAGTTTTCTCTCTTGCTGTAAGTGCTGCAGCAGATATGTTTTTAGATGAGATGATACATTTGATTTTTGTTCTTTGCATTGTTTCATTCTATCATTTAATTCATGTGACGCTCCCTCTGAAGTTGTTTCCTCCATAAACTGTACTGTTAATGACACTTCGATTTTTGATATCTGACTCTTTCATAGCTCTTTCTTTTGCAACAATAAAGTCATTAAGTTGTTGGCTCAAAGTTTCAACTGTCCATTTTTCATGAACACCTTTCTGCACTTCCAAGTGCAACAAGACATCTTCCGGTAGTTTTGACCTGACGATTGATACTATAATTTCTTGATTAATACTTTGATCTAATACTTTTAAACTTCTAAAATGTTGGTCTACTTCATCTATGAAAATCCTCAAATTGCTGACTTTGTTTGTAACTGGTGGAATGTTGATTAATCTTTTGTAGTGAATTTCTATGATTTCTTCAATATTTCCAAATCTTTTTTTTTTAAATACTTGTTGGTAGTTGTCATTCGTCATTGCTAAATCCATCGATAGAACTTCTTGCTTCCCCATATAACTTTCCTATCAAGTAGGTAAATTTTCAACATCTGATATTTTTTTTGTTTTTGAAATAGTCCCAAAATTCAATCCACTTTGTTTTATCTCCTGCAAAAGATATCATATCTATTTTGGTAGTTTTACTGCTGACAATTTTTCGTGTTCTGCCCTGTTTGCAAGTTCTTGCTGCTTCATTTGTGAAGACATTAATTGTTGCATATTTTGTTCTAGTTGTATTAACATATGAGTGTCTGTATCTTTCTGTGGTTGTTCTTTTATTTTTTTCTTTTGCATGATACAGTTTACTCAATAAATATTTCAATTCTACATATATGTCCATTGCGCTGGAACACAAACTGCAGTCATCATCCACAATCGTGTCGATTTCATCTCTATCTCATACTAGTTTTTCGCTTTGCTTCTCTACCTTTTCTCGATATAAATGAATTTTTCCATAAATGACGGAGCACTTCTATTTTTTCGTTCAAATCACATTTCTCAGATTCTCTGGTTATCAATTCTGATGCTTATTCAATTTCCTCTTTCAGTTTATTTCTAAAACGTGTCCACACGCCTTTAACATACCGCAAATTCAAATGTGAGTCCATTTCACTAATAGGTTCTTTGCCGTTAACTTCAATTTGTTTTTCTGCCATTTTTCTTTCCTTTTTTTCACCTTTATTTTTTCTCAACTTTTGACCAACTTCAACTTTTTTCTCTCTTTTTTTTTCTTGCTATCTCATAATAACAACAGAACGATCATTATTTCCTCCCACAATTTTCTGGTAATTACAGTTTAAATGGGAATTTTCTCCAGTTAATGAAATCAAATTTCAACGCCCAATTAACAATTAATCCTTCCCCGTGTTTCAACTCTCATGATAACTCTGGAATTTCCTTGATGAAATCTAAACCCCTTTTATTACTGTATCTTTGTAGTAATATGATCTCGGAAAATCCCAAGTCTTTCACCAGATTTTTTTCTCTTCTTTTAAATAAATGCTGTTTATTTTACTTTGTTGTATTTTTGTTGTTGTTGTTGTTGTTGTTGTTGTTGTTGTTGTTGTTTATACACTTCACTGTTTTTGTCCTGTGTTTCTTTCAAAAACTATTTACGACTGTTTATTTTTATGATGAATAATCTTCCAATTAATTCCATATATGTTTTTCCCAGTTGTACTTTACTATTTCTTTAACCGTTTATTATTATTTTTTTTTTACATTTTACTTTACAGTCATCCAGAGCAACCATCGTATCCGGTTCGCGGGACCAACTTATGTAGCGACCCGTGATATATTATTTTATTTTTTCCACCACATTAAAATAAACACAGTTCATCTTTTCACAGTTTTTATTTTTCTACCTTTTTTAACAGTTTTTAACAGTTCTATATTTTTAAATTATCCAAAATTTTAACATTATTTTACGTCATACTTTTTCCATGTTACTTCTTCAAAAGTTTCTTTTTCACTCCCAATTTTCAAGGCAACGCCTAAACTAAAAATCTTTAGAGACGTGTGCCAAAACCTCAAAAAGCTACATCCAAAAATGGTGATGAGATTTCCTTAATTAACCAATGAAATGTCCTTGTAAAAATAACTATGTTTCTGGATATTAACAAAATTTTAAGATCTAAAGCACCACATGTTAGGACAATGTCCTGTAAAAAAATTCTCTCGCGATTATTAACAACTAGATGGGTCACCAGAAAGTTGACTGACGACCAAAAACAGACCAGGCTTGACATTTCAAGATATATTTTGTCTCGCTACGAGGATAAACCTGGTTTTATACCGGATTGGAACTCGATCCAGAATCCAAAAAGCAGAGCGTGCAGTGGTAGCACCCTGGCTCACCCCCTCCGAAGAAATTCAAGACGGTGCCATCAGCAGGAAAGATGATCAGTCAGACAAACTGACTCAAAGCGTTCTGATCCTGCACGACAATCCACCAGCTCACACATCACAAGTTGGATGGCTGCTGCAAGTGACTGCGGCTTTGAAATTCTTCCCCATCCCTCCGGACTTGACCCCCTCTGTCTTCTACTTGTTTCTGAAACTGAAAACCAAGCTTCGTGGTAGACGTTTTGGAAGCAATGAAGGTGTCATGGAGGCGGTCAATGAGTTCTTTTAGGACCAAAATAGAGAGTTTTGTTTTGAAGGGTTAAACAAGTTGGAGCACAGGTGGGCAAAGTGCATTGATGTAGAGGGCTATTACATTGAAAAGTAAGACCATTAGTTGGGTTCTCAGACTACCGGAAGTTCATCGGGCCAATAACTTTTTGATCAATCCGGATCAAACAAAAGTTCCGACGGTTCATGGCGGCGCTTTCTTAATTTCATGTTTACATGTTTACTAAGTGTCAGATTATTATTCTGTTTGTTCATATATTCTAGTATACCAATACTTATTGCTAATGATCTCATATGTCTTACATGTTTTCACTTGTTTTTATACTTTAATTGCTGTTCACACTGATGTTATAATGTCTATATGCATATTATTTATATTAGTACAACCTTTTTCAGTATTAAATCACATACTAGTATTATTAAGTTGTGATTTAGGGCAAAACAGTGGTCAGTTTTATACTAACCATAGCATTCACTTCAAAATCCTGAAAAAGTTGGCCAAATTTGTATATAGATTGTAAATTCAATTTTGTTTTGATAGGTTAACTACATGTAGTCAGCACGGTCTTAGTCACAGTCAGTACTCTCTGGGTGGGGCCGTGGCTTACCCCTTTGTGGCGGTTGTACCACCCATATATGTTTTGCGGGAAACTTTATGCTTAATAAAATGTTATGGCATTTTTCAAAAATGCCATTTTTTTCATTCTTTGTTTTCCCTGCATCCATACAAGTTCGTACTTGCTGTGACTCTTCCCATGTACAAAATCATAAATAAAGACACACAACTTTCTTTAAGTTTTTTGTTTGCTTTTGAAGGATTACACTAATTTTTGGGATTTGAGGTGGAAGTAGCAATTGATTGTGTCAGAGATGTAGATAACATTAATTATGTTATTTATGTCTCTGGTTGTGTGCCTGGACTACAAATAGTTTGATATGGGATCTATCAAAATGGTATCATCATACAGGTATAATTTTAGGTAAACATCAACAGTATCGTCACTTGGACAATTAACAGTTGCTTTAAATATATATATGTAGTAGACAGCCCTGTCATATTGGAATACAAAAACTGAGTTACATCATTTAAGTATTAATTAAACACATGACTGCTTTATCATACATATTAAAGATGATGTTTATAAACATTTATCGTCAACATTATACAACAATAGCTTGTACCAGAGACGAGCCATCTCAGTTCGTTCCGCTACTGTATTTGTTTAACTAACTACTAAAATACGCAAAGGAGATTTTGCGCAACTGGCGCAGCGGACATATTTAAAAAAAAACGATACAGCGCCTTTTTTAGTCAATAGGTCATATTTGAGCATCTAAAATGATTGTTCAACACTAGTAAGTAAGTTTGTTTTGAAATGCCTGGCGAAATGGACATTTCATGTCGCAATGTAATATAAATAAATGAATAAATAAATAAAACAATCAATCAATCAATCAATAAAATAATTAATTAAATAAATAAATCAATCAATCAATAATTAAATAAATAAATAAACAGTATAAAAACCTTTTAAATCGTTTATCAAATACCTATAATTTAGATGCAGTAAAGGGTTGTGTGCCGGCGAAATGGACATTTTGTCTGCGCAACGGAGATTTTTAGTATACAGTAGGGGACAGTACGTTTATTATTCACATTTAGTAATTTATAGTTAATGTAATTTTAATATTCAAATGGACAATTTTAGACTTATTATGTTTTGAAAGATTATAACATGATGTCCTGGTGACAATTTAACCTTTTACCCCATGAGCATATTGCAAAAAAATGGTCGTTTTTATTAAAAAGCCTCCTGTAACAAGTTCAAACTGCTGTGAAACTATGAAAAATGCTTCAATACTGATTAAACTTGGCACAAATGTTGACTAGACCATAGCCCCTGTAACAGCATGCTCAATCGTAAATTTCCTGTTACCATGGCAACGGGGGGACGTCTCAAAATTGCCAAAAATCACTATTTTGCATTGTTTTTTCCCATCAAAACTGATTTCAAAGTGCTGCAACTTCTCAACGAATTGAAATAGAGTAAAAGGCTTTTCAGCGTCGGTTACTAGTTACCCTAAGATCGATCTGAGGCCATTTTTAGCCTGTCACATGTCCAAAATTTTCTTGGCGATGAGGGGGAATGCCGCCCTCTTCAACCCCCCACCCCCCAAACAGAAGGGGGCGCATCCCCCTACGAAAAACAGTGTTTGGGGCCTTAATAGGGCATTTTTTCACTTTTGAGGCCTCAAAAAAAGGGGCCGTCGAAACACGCTTATACAAAAAAATATGAAAAACCTTGGAATTACCCCAAAACTAGTTTTTCCATGTTAACACGTGCCCTAACACCTAATTTTGGTGAAAAATTGTTGTTGTTTCTTTTTTTGAAAAGTATTTGATCTAGTGGCATGAAACTTCACATGAATGGTTGCTCAGCATGTAAAGTTGTGCACCTGCGGTTTCACTTGTGGATTTATTCTGTTTTGTTTTTTTTTTTCAGATTTATTGTCCTTGACTTAGTGAAAACCGTTCCATTATGAGGTGTTATTTGTTCCTCGAGTGCTTGAGTTAGAATCAACCAACTTTACAGGAATAATGATCAACATCTCTGTGAAGCTATGCACCTGAGGTTTTCATGTTGATATTTTTCAGTTTTGTTAGAGTTATTGCCCTTGACTTAGTATAAATTTGCAATTTTCAACTTGTTCATGCATAACTCAAAAAATATTTGACCTGCAAATGAAAGTTTACAAGAATGTTGGTCAGCCATGTATTTATGCACCTTGGGGTTTGCTTGTGGATTTATTCAGTATTTGTTAAGTTCTTGCCCTTGACTTGGTAAAAGATTTTTAGTTTTCAGCGTGTGGCACATGTAGCCAAAAAAATATTTGACCTAAAGTCATAAGATTGACAAAACAATGGAGCGTGGGGGCACCCGTGTCCTATGGACACACTTCTAGTTTTATAAAGGACACATCCTAAATTACAACTTTGAAAAAATAATGGAATTGAATAAAAATGTAGCATCATATTAAAAGTCTGTTTTAAAATTTAATAAGAAAATTGTGAAAATAATTGTTAGAAGAAGTACAACCTTGCAACAATGGACTTACTATCGACGCAACGAAAGGAAACTATATGGTTCTGCGCAACTGAGATTTGTTTTCTTTGTTTATTCGTTAGTTTTTTTGTTTTTGTTTTTTTTTTTGTGTTTTTTTTTTTGTGGTTTTTTTTTTTGTTGTTGTTGTTTTGTTGTGGTTGTTGTTTTTTTTTTTTTTTTTTTTTGTTGTTGTTTTTTTCATAGAAATAACACAGTGTGTGTTATTAGATTCCAGTTATAGAAACGAAATCACATAGGAGTAATGAGTGCAGTATCATAATGGAAGGACAAGGATAAGTGACATAGTGGTTTAGGTATTTTCCTCTCAACCAATGTAAGTTTGAAAACAACTTTCTTCACGGCCGTGCTTCCACAGTATCCGTAAAATCAGGAAACGGACATGAGGGTGTGGTTCTAATAAGTCAAATATATAGAATAACTGATAACATTCATAACCATATGAGGTAGGGAAATTGACATTTTTATATTCAATAAAACCAAAGAAACAACATATATTTCAATAAAAAATTTTCATAACATGAAATTATATTTACAGTACACAAACTATAACTAAATGATTATTAAGTTTACATGGCAGGGAAGATGATAAACTTAAGATGTGTGAAGTTGGCGGCCTGGCGGCGTGAAGTTGGCGGCCTGGCGGCCTAGCGGCGTGAAGTTGGCGGCCCAGCGGCCTGGCGGCCTAGCGGCGTGAAGTTGGCGGCCCAGCGGCCTGGCGGCCTAGCGGCGTGAAGTTGGCGGCCTGGCGGCCAAAAATTTTAATGTTGTAAAAATGTTTTTTTTAACAGTAAAACGGCATTTAATGAAGTTTTAAAGATAATTATTGTTATTTAAACGATATATCTAAAGAAAAAATCACTTTCAGAGATTTTTTTAATTTTGTCATTTTTGTGAAGTTGGCGGCCCAGCGGCCTGGCGGCCTAGCAGCCAAAAATTTTAATGTTGTAAAAATGTTTTTTTAACAATAAAACGGCATTTAATGAAGTTTTAAAGATAATTATTGTTATTTAAACGATATATCTAAAGAAAAAATCACTTTCAGAGATTTTTTTAAGTTTGTCATTTTTGTGAAGTTGGCGGCCCAGCGGCCTGGCGGCCTAGCAGCCAAAAAATTTAATGTTGTAAAAATGTTTTTTTAACAATAAAACGGCATTTAATGAAGTTTTAAAGATAATTATTGTTATTTAAACGATATATCTAAAGAAAAAATCACTTTCAGAGATTTTTTTAAGATGTTGATTGAAGATGTTGTGGCGCCGTTATATGTCGCAACGCCGCTAAATGTCGCACTTGCCGCTAAATGTCGCATCATTAAATTCAAAAATATTCTTACTTAGTTTAACCCACATTATCCCGTTTTGGTGTTTTTCTATTACTTTAATGTAATTTTGAAGGGATTGTTTATAATAAAAACTAATTCCGCCGCTATATTTGCCTCTACGAACGTTTCTAGTCTTATTTCCATACAAATGTTCACTTTTATAATCACATATTTCAAGATTAATATTATGATGTTTTGAAATCCACGTTTCTGATAAAAATAAAATATCATAAAGTTTTAAAGTTCTTACAAAATCAGAGTCCAGTAATTTCCGAGTAAGATAATAATTTTAGTTCCTTCTCTTGACACCCCTATTTGTCACTATGTTTGTAATCATAAACATTTCCAATGTTGTATGTCTTTGTTGTTTATTATTTACAATTAAAACGAAAAACAAAATACACTTATTGATTATAACACCACATAAAAAAGTATGTTTAGTCCCAATAATGAGACCAGTAAGCTAATATTTTCTTGTATACACCGTTATTTAAAATAAAAATTATGACACGCCTTTAAAAAATTAAACTCTATATAAAATATTTGTAAAGTTTCGGGGAAAACAATTAATATAAAAGCAGAATTATAATTAAAAGTTCTGTTATGAATTATATAATTGTTATGAGTATATTAATGTAAATATACTCTGCAATATAAAATGATATACACGTTGTAAGAAAGGTAACTTAAAAATGCTTCATATTATACCATAGAAGCTCTACACTATCACGATGTCTTAGAACTGTTTACCTTAGTTGTCAAACCTCTAGAACCCTGATAGAAATAGTAATTACTTTCATTGGATGATTCTGGCAAATACGAAGGCAGATTTGCTCATTGTTTTTGGTTGCGGTAATTGCAAAAAGAAATAGAAAAAATAATCAACATTAAAGTTCACTTTTAAGTGTGTATGTTAACAAGATAATTATAAAAGATTGAATTTTAAACAAACACGTCACAACATATTTTGTAACATTAACATGATCATTTTGTTTACAGAAATTTTAAAGTAAATTTAAATAGTTAAGAATCTATTATTTCTCAGAGTAAGAATCTATAATTTCTCAATAGCACAATTGAATTTAAACAAGAGAGTAACAATGGCGTTTCATATAAGTAAAATAAGCTGATCCAAACTGTAATTTATCACTTCATGTTTGCACTCCTTATGTCATTTATGCTTTCAGAAGGAAGCCGATTTAAACTCGTCTATAAGAACAAATAAAGTCATGTAGTCCTTTTCCTCTTCCATTGTTATTTCAATATTTTCATGCAGGTGTATTGGTTTTGTTACTTGTCTGTGAAGTCAATGAAAGTATAGGCTGTTCCTCCATTGAGATGTTTCTGTCAGATTTATCATCCTCTGTACTAGAATAAAATTGGTTCTATAATTAAGATTCAAAGCAAATATCTTTGCAACATAAATATCAAGTGTACCATCAAGTTAACAAAAAGTATAACGTCTAATAAGGAATTACACATTTATAAGCTATAACTTACAGCCAATGAAAACTGAACCAAAATGATCTCGTAAATGAACTCACACATTATTGATTATGCCTAAATTTCACCAGTGATTTCACCAGTATATTACAGATATTCTTCTAGAAATGTATTACATTGTCAAATGAAAGTTTAATAAACTATGAAATTCTAAATAAAATAAGGGAGTGTTGACACAATGGTTCAGATCTCCGCCTCTCAACCGAGGAATAGTGGGCTCAAGCCCGTCCATGTTCATTGCTGAACACAGATTCTTTGTGAATAATTTATTATTAAGTTGATTTACCCTAATATTAATCTATATTTGACAATTTATCAATCACCTGTGCAAGAGGCACGTGGAACTATTTCATAACATAATCAAAGCAGTGTGCAATGTTGGGACGTACACAAGTCATTGCCTTAATAATAAAATAATCCTTTTTAATTTACTTACCATTGTTTTCCGTAAAGTTTACCTCAGCAGATTTTTTTCAACAAAATGGCGCGCGCACATGTGTGTTCATTCGGAATACTTCTATTTGATCCATACATAGACTTAGACTGTCAATAAGCAGTTAGCAGTAGGCAGTGAGCAGCAGGCTGTCCAGTTAGCAGTAGGCAGTGAGCAGTAGGCTGTCGTTTATGGAATTCCGTAGATTGATTTTTGTCTTTCTAAAAATAGCCCATGCATATCATTAACCTTACCACGTGCTGATCTACAGATAGCGCATCCTGTGTTGTCGGTATTTCTGTGATCAATAGCCAAGTGACATAGATATTTTAGGTGCAATTTACTTGTCTATAAAGCTGCTATTTAAATGAAATTAGCAACTGCCAAAACGAATGACTCTTTCTGCGAAAAATGTGAAAATGAAATGTGCACACTTGTTTCCATTCAGTATGATAGATAGATACTTTTATTTAGAGCCAATGTTAGTACTTTTACGATTGATTATTTTCTTTATTAGTTTTGTACATTAGTGAATAGATTTCAAATTGTTTTTGACAAAAAAATATTTGCTTTTACAAAAAAAAGTTGTTACTGTTATCATCAGCATGTTCCGGTTCAGTTATAATCAGTGGACTTCTGGTCCTTCTTTTGTCCAAATTTGCATGCATAACCCTGGTGGCACAAATGGGCACAGGTGCTCGTTACCATACCCCTTTAAAGTGAAACATTTTTTTTTTTTCGAAAAAAAAAAACAACTTAAATAAATCCTTTATGATATACAAGTAATTAAAAAAATAGTGACAATAATTTGACCCTCTATACCTGTAAAAACATAGGTACCTTGTTTTTACTGGTATATAAGGTCAACTTATTATTATTATTTTTATAATTATTTCTTTATCATAAAGAGTTGATTTAGGAGGTTTTTCAAAAAAATCATTTTAAAGGTATGATGGCACAACTGAGCAAGCCTTTCCTTTTAAAAGGAAACTTTATTTCCCATTTATTTCACTGTGAAGTAATCATGAAGTAATCATTGACGAAAAATTGTGTTAACTGATAGCTTGGAAAGTGTGTATCTATTGTGTAGCTATAATAGTTAAGATATGTCACAGGATCACCTGTGTTTCGAAAGTAAATATGCCGCTGTGCCAGGCTTAATTATGTAAAAAAATCGACTCTGCTGGATTTTTTCCCATTTATTTCACTGTGATATAATTATTGCGAAAAGATCTTGGAAAGTGTGTATCTATTGTGTAGCTATAATTTAGGTCAAGATATGTGACAGGATCACCTGTGTTTCGAAAGTTAAAAATGCCGCAGTGCCAGGTTTTTAATTGTGTAAACAAAAGTGGATGTGGGAAAAGTTTTTTCCCTATTCCGGATCCTCTTAAATCATACGATCATAGGAAATTGTGCAAGAAATGGATTGAAAACCTTCACAACAAGAAATTAAATCTGCAAACATTCAAAGCTCATCGTCAAAAGGTTGTGTGTGAGGACCACTTTACGGATGATTGTTTTGAGGGTGCATATACAAGTAAAGTGTCACAATCTCTGAATTTTAAATGTAAGAGAAAGGGACTCGTATTCGGTTACGTTCCGAACATTGTAAATGTAAACAATTACCTTAAAGGAGACCACTAAGAATCGACCTTCAATAGAGAACATTCGATTGAAACGATTAAAAGCGGCAATTATACCCAAATATAGCAATACATGTATTTATTTTTTTGTTTGTATAAAATAAAGATTATAATGAGAAATAAACAAATAAATATTTATAAAATAATATGACATAGCCTGCTATAACTTTCATTCATTCCGTTGAAATGGGCAGTTAAGATGTTGTAAGAAAATAAAGTTGTGACATTTGCTTATACACTGAACAAAAGTTCTAACCGATCACCCTGAGTTTTCGCTTATATATAAAAAAGAATAATACCAATAGGTCTGACTTTTATTTTATTTCGAAGAGAATGAACACATTGAGAATAATAAAATTATAACATTTTTCTATTTAAATAATACTTAATCGATATTTAAAAAAAAAAAATATGAACAGCCAGTCCCCTGTCTTATAGAGGCTCCAGCATTCACGTTCCAACTGCTACGGCACGATCCTGCATCGACATTCGTGCCGTGTTATACACTTAACAAATCTTATAACTGTGCACGTATAAAAATCAAATTTTCTCAGATACTAATACAGATAGGTCTCTGAAATTTTAACCAAATATAGTACAGATATGTGCAATGTTAGGTATCGATTTTTATGTCAGGGCGATTCGTATTTACTGAGAAATAGCGAAGTGGCAAGATTGCGCGAAAACCGAATTTCACATTTCTGTAAAATGCGTGTTTATAATGGGTGCAAAAAGGTCTAAATCTCTTGATTTCACTAAAATACAAACATAAAACATAGGATCGCCGATAGGGTATAATACTACAATGAATTCCAGGGCATTATATCACTGTAATTTTAATATTTGCTTTATTGAATTTAAGTAAAGACTGGTTTATGTCGATCTCCGTTACGCGTTGTACCCAGTTACTAAAAGGAATGCAAACACGATATTTTCATTAATATGGAAGTACCAAGAAAGTTTGTTTTTAGTTTTAAAGTAAAATCTTAGTCAATGTGTTTATTTGAGAAAATATTATGAAAATTTATTTTCAAAATGGGCGCCCGAAATGCCAATTCCCTTGCTTAAAACTTCTAGACGGCCATTTTTCTTTCAATTGCAAAAATTCTGCAATAAATTTATGTTTTTTGGATGTCTTTATTTTAATAGAATCCTTGATGGTCAATAATAACTTCATTTAGCGCCAACCTGTCATCCTCACGTGCACTTTGTTGTTTATGTACATGTCACGGATGAACGCACACAACAAAAATAACCGTTATTTCTGAATATAGCATTTTAAAAATAAACCCTTCAAACGATGAATTCCAAAATTTGGGTAAAATATGTCAAGTAATAAAAAAGTTATTCACATTTAAAAACTGCACAGTTATAAGTTTTGTTAAGTGTATATTTTTCACTTATAAAGTTAACATGGATTTATGCAATGTAAAATTTAATACTCACCACGCTCTGCACGAACATTTCGTGCCAAAATGTGTAAACCGCGCCCTGTCTCCCGCGTGAGTGCATTGAACCGTATTAAATTATTTTTCATTGTAGAAAATGACACAAAAATCACCTCTGCAAAATGTTATAAGGATCTATTGACCCGTTATAAAATAATCAAAATTTAAAAAGTGATCGGATAGAACTTTTGTTAAGTGTAGATCTACTGTATACATGTAGGTTCTTTATGAATGTACTTGCAATTTTAAATCAAGATATGATATTTGTTGTCTACACTTACATTTTTAAGGTGTAATTTTGTTGAAATTTCATATCATATACAAGTGTCCATGTTATTTTTAAAAAATAGCTTTAATGGAGTACATATACTGTATTTTGGTTCAAAACACAATGATAGGAAAATGTATATGGGTATGTTTGATTATATCTTAGTGAAAGTGTATATTGTATTCATGATTAAAACAGCACTTTTCTAGTATAAAACATTTATTTTTAGTATAATTGAGCAATATTTGGGTACATATAGAGGATATTTGTTTGTTTGTGTGTAAGATGAAATTTTATTTCATCGAGTGGCGTAGCCACGAGTGAGAATACTGTTTTTAAAGTTCAAGAGATGAAATAGAATTACATCTTACACAACAAACAAACAAATTTTCTTTTTATTTTATGCTTAAAAACAAGTTAAAACGAAATTTCCTTAATATTTACGTTAATATCTGTTTTCCCCATTTAGAGCCTCAAAAAGTCGAATTTCTCATTAAATACAAGAAGTCATGGGCTGAAAAATAAGTTCCACAATCAACTTTAAATGGTGGCGATAGTATTCATTTTATTAAAAAAATATGTCTGATCGCTTGTTTAAATAATAAAAACAAACAATTCTAGTAGGAGAAAAAGTCCAACCATCCATCCATATTTCTGTTACTGACTGCGAATTTATATTAGACCTGGCTATGTTGAATGTAAGCGGCCGCCATTTTTAAAGTTGTGTATTTCACTGGATGAAAATAATTGTGTTTGATTCAGAGGGATATCATTTGGATTTGTTAGTCATACACCTTTTTAAAAGAAAGAAAACTTATTTGAGGATTGTAACAGACAATAAATAAGTGTTGACAGATATGTAAACATTCAAAAAAGTGGATAGGAAATTGGAGAACTCGGAAGCCTTACGAACGCTGGGTTGTTTACATATTCTTCGACTGAAAGCTGCCAATGCTTTACAAGTTTTCATAAAGCATACGGCAGTTATTGCTCGTAGGATACTTAAATATTCCCAAATGTCATCAAGAGCAGTTTTGCATGTGGAAGGAAGTAATAGTTACCGTACGAGGAATAGGTCTGCATAGTATTTACAGACCCGGGTGGCGATTTGAAGACCGAGAGAGCGTAGCGATCGAGGTTTTTAAAAGGCCACCGGGTCTGTAAATACTATGCAGACCTATTCCGAGTGCGGTAACTATCTTACCTACATGCTCTTTTGTTTTTATATCTTTTAGCTCAGTATTTATTAATATTACTCACAAGAAACATATTACTTATATACTTTATCATGTTTAAGAAAACATTCCAAAGCCAAGCAAAGTTACCATCCGCTACGCTCTTGTAATTCATTCGTTCACAAATCAGGTGTTATTTGAATATTCTCGTGATTTTCGTGGGGTTTCATTAGGTAATGTACTTGTTGAGTTGAGTCACAGAAAATGAAAACAGAACTTGTCGAGTAGGGAAAAGGTAAGATCATTATTTTGATATATGAATACATAACATATCAATAATATAAACAAATACTGAGGAAGATAAAAATGTTTTCTAATCATAAAAACGGAACACTTTACCTTTATATATAATAAATTTCATGGTAAATAGATGATCAGGCTATTTATTATATAATTAAAATATATACGATTTTTTCAAAGGAAAGTAACAGACGGGGTTCTATGAATAAATATTGGGCCGATAAATATTAGTAGTACATGTAGTTACACCGTAATGTAAGTTGGGTTTTGTTGTTGTTTTTTATGATGGCTGATTTTAAATGTTCTTAGAATTTCATCCATGTTTGGAAGTATTTTCTTTCCGTGTATTCTTAATTGGCATCATCCGTTATAAGACCGCATGTAAGCAGGCGGTCTAGAATGGAAGTGCAAGTCGTTTTCATACAAAATCCAAATCGTAATGTTAATATAACTGGGAAAAAATGAGAAAAACGGTCTTATACTTAAGATGAACTTTACTCTCACTGAAAGTAATATTTTGGGAAAGAAAGATGCAGAAGTTGACTTTGATTCGATATGCACCAATACTATAATCGATGTATATATCCTATAATGCAGAATTGTTAAAATAATGCAGGATTGTGCAAATTCAGACAAAGTTGTGGAAATAAATACCGAAAACTAGTATCTTATGAAGCTATATAGTTCGGCAAATGTGTTAGGTATACCGAAAAGCAAACTTTAAAAAAAGGCGTAATGTGCGTTTGTTATACTCATTGAATATCGGCGAAACACAAAACTTCAACGCCAGAACAGTAGCCAGTTCGTTTTTCTCACAAATAATCTGGAATATAAGTTATGAGGGTACTTACAGCCGTATGCGCTAATTTATTTCGATTAATCTTTAAAATATATATCGACCCTTTTTCCCCTATTCAAAGTGGTCATTATCCCCCCCCCCCTCCCCACAATTCAGCGTTTTATTTTACGGTGAATATTGTGTACTGTAATGCACGAGTTTCTCGACTTCACATATTTTCTATTGTATAGAGAACAATAGAACAATAACCGGTCGGTATCTATTTGCAGACCTGTTAACCGGTCGGTAAGTGATTTACTAGACCGCTTTTAACAAAGGAGCCGGTAGGTAATGTATTTTTCAGACTGTAAAAATGAAACAAAAAATTAAAGAGACAATATTTGGTGACTGGTAACTTGAATGAATAGAAGTAACTTACTGTAAGTTTTCTTCTTTTTATTACTTGTGACATAATAAGTTAATTTATCAATTTCAGCTTTGCTTTTCTTTAAACAGCCTGACATTGTCGGAATAGTCAGCAAAAATAAAAATTGAGGTGCCACAGTGGGAAAATCTTAAAAAAAGTAGTTTCGTCATTGAAAGTGTGAAATTATATTTGGATAATTTTCACTGTGAAATTATCAAATATAATTTTCAACGGATAATCAGTAATCCACTGAAAAGCATAAAAAATAATTAGGCCAATATTTGGGTATATTTGGGGGGTATTTTCGTGCTGCCCGGGAATTAAAAGCACCGGTAAATTATTTATTAGCTAGGATACTACGTCATCGCGCACCTGCTGAATGCTCCCCACTTGTGACCATTTTTTCGTCGACTCGAAGGTAAAATACAATTTTATATATAAAAAAACGTAAAGAGTATCAAAAAATCATGTAAGCGCACCAAGAATGGCTATAAGTACTTGAGATTATTTGTAAAATAAGTTTATTAGATTCATATGCCCGTGGGTTTAGGCCTGAAAACGGGATTTATAAGTGTTTTACCCTGAATGCTCCCACTCGGACTTTTCCCGTACCATATATAAGAAATAAGGTTGAAAACCTTCTTGAAAATTATTTTTAACGTACCGGCACATAAGCCGAGTCATGTTTACACATTTTTCTAGATTAGTTTCAAATATTGCTGTTCAAAAGTCAGTTTTTTAAAGTTTTTTTTATATAAAAATGGAAAATGCTCCCACTCGGACTTGATTTCAGCACGGGATCGGACACTCCCAAGTTAACCCTATATAAATGCTTAAATATCTTGTCGCGCACCCGATAAAGGTACATCTGAGATTTTAAAACATCATAATGGTACATTTATGTACATAATGAAGTCAATATCTATCGGTTGATTTGAATAGTTTATTACAGAACAACATGTAAATCATTTTTTTCATGAACTGGTTACTGCCATACCATGGCACATAAAGCATGCATCACAATTATTGACAACTTTGACAATTTTAAGTATGAAAGTTATCCTGTGTACGTATTTTTTACCTTAAATAACATTAAATAAATTAGAAATCAAAGATGTATGCATTCATTTCTTATTGAGGAATTCAACTAACACTTATTAGAAAATATATTTCTGTTTACCTCCCTTTATGAAATGTAAATTCGGTATTATCTTTACAAATAATGCTTTTTGGAACATATAATATTGATAAATCTTCATTTGAGCATTATATTTATGATATAAAACCATAGTAAATTGATAAATGGCGTTAAAATAATAACAATTCATAGGGAGGGTAACCCTTACATACATGTAAAACTCCAAGTAATGACACTCTTGAAAATTAATGAAAAGTTATATGACAAAAAAAAACACTCCCATGAAAAAAAAAAAAAAAAAAAAACAACAAAGAAGCATTAAAGTGAACACTTCTGGTCCTTATGCTCTGCTATTCACTTCTATTAAACATGTTCAATATAAAGTTTCAAGTTTATATCTCAAATACCGTTAGAGGTATGGTCCTTGCAAACTAATCATAGTGAATACAAAGAGCAATAACTCCAAAACTGGAGAGTTGCCATTCTTGTTTGCGGTATTTTACTTATTGTAATCTATCCTTCAGTGAAGATTCAGATAAATTGATCCTTTATGAAACATTGTCCAAAAATTAACGCAAAAACTGAACAAAAGACAATCACTTCAAGGAGCTATTATTCTTGTGTTTTCTTGCGTATTCCTCCTCACTGAGATATATCCACAGTTGGTATCTAAAATGTTTGCTCCAAAATGTCCTGCCATGTGCTTCCTTACGTCGCAATGTGGTTTATACCTTTTCCCATACTGGTCACAAATACTTTCTGCAAAACAAAACGTTATTATATTTTTAAAATGTATAATCAATTTGTTTCTTATTTCAGCGACTCTATTTAACGAGGAATTTTTTTAACAGAACCTTTTTTTCTTACTCTTAGGCAGAAGACATATTGACGAGACTGTTATTATAATCAAAGGGCTGCATGCTCTGTGGTATTTTCTGATCTTTCCTGTATAAGTTTATTTTTTATATACTATTATTCATCTTACGCAGCGACTGCGTTTAACAGTTTGTGATTGATACATATGGAATTTTGCATGCCTAGAGTTGCATCAAAAATCATTTTTTCATTTTTTATTACAGCCACACTTTATCCTTGCATATCGTGGCTTACTTCCTTAAAAAGACACTTCAAATGTTGCCTCGACAAGGATTTTTAACCTTAGGCCTCTCACACCCTAAACGAGCGCGCTACCTCTGCACCACAGTGAAGTAATACGTATGTAGCGTGAATAAAAACAAATATATTGTTTATTCTAAAATTGAGAGAATTTTCATTTCGTATTTGTAATCCTTATTAATTTCGAGGTATTTTGTTCACGATAAACCTGTTGTTAAAACACTGATGAAAAAATAATTTAGCGAAAATCTTCTAGCCAAAACAGTCCGACAAGTATTCCATTACTCGACAGTCCACATTTATTTGTGTACTACGCTCTGGAGTATTCGGTAATCGACATAGCTAAAAATAGCATTTTCATTGATTAAGCTTTACGAAAATAGCCGAACATTTTTTTTATTGGGTAAAAAAGATATTCATCCGCGAAAATTTTGTGATTGCAACCTCATATTTCTATTGACTACTCTAAAACTTTTAATGCACTGTAATTCGTTAAATGCATACATTAAAAATTATTCTTTATTTTTAAACTTGCTGGTTTTTAAGAAGTTCTGAGTGAGAACTACTTTTGCGTTGTTAGGTCTGTTAGGAAAATTTGGTGTTAGACCCGTGGATGTTAGCTATGTATTTACTGATCTTGCGATCAGAAAATACAAAAAATGTTCACAACTTTAGTGATAATATTAGTATCGTATTTTAAAAATGCAGTTTCTAAATGATTATATGAATAAATGAACTTGAATATAAAGATATATTGAAAAAAATAATAATATCTTAACACAGCAATGTGCTTTTCAAAATTTGTATATATTTAGGTTCCGAGCGGGAGCATCTTCTGAAATTGAGTCCGAGTGGGAGCATTTTCCATTTTTATAAAAAGAAAAACTGACTTCTGAATAGAAATGAAACTAATTCTAGAAAAATGGGTAAAACATGACTCGGTATATGTTCCGGTACGTTAAAAATAATTTTCAAAGAAGGTTTTCAACCTTATTTTCTTATAATTATGTTTCGGGAAAAAAGTCCGAGTGGGAGCATTCAGAGAAAAAACACTTTTCCCTGTTTCAGGCCTAAACCAGGCAATAAATCTATAAACTTTTTTTACAATTATCTCAAATACCATAGCCATTCTTTGGTGCGCTACATGATTGTTTAATACTCTTACGTTTTCTTATAATAAAATTGTATTTAACCTTCGAGTCGGCAAACAAATGGTCCAAGTGGGAGCATTCAGCAGGTGCGCGATGACGTAGTATCCTATTGTATCCATTGTAGGGCACAGGCTAAAACGCAGACGCTTATGCAGACAATATAGGATATATAGTAAAACGCAGACATAGACCCTTTCATTTAAGCGATAACAGTCCGGGAAGAGTTACTTCCCTTACCGGATGTGACGTAAATGGGGGATAAAACTATGCAGGCCGCATAGAGTGTTAGCTTATTGAAAAGTTAAATGCGTAAATACTGGATCGTTCAATTATGATTTAAACATGTAAAAATTTACGCATGCATACATATATTCAATATCAAGACAATAGAAAAAAATACAAAAACAAAGATTGAGATTAATTCTCGCTACGGAGTGAAACAGTGAAATTTCATAGTGAATACAGTATATTTATTAATTAGATCTAGATTTTCTCTAATGCCGGGATAAAAAGCTAGTAACTAAAACAAATTTTAATATTTTATAAACACCCATACGCACTGAAATTGCCTTTTATAAATTAAAATGGCCATTTTCTAGTTTTCTGTGATATTTTCTGCCATTTAGAAAATTCTGGCGTATTTGTGACAAACATGAAAATAAGATTGCCAATGTCCTGTTTTTCAAGCTTTAACCCATTACTTCATATACACGCCTTTTAACGCCTTTTTCACCCCCCCCCCCCTTTTGTGGTCTCAAATGGTGAAAAAATGCCTTATTTAGGCCCCCAACACTTGTTTTTGTTTGAGAAATGTTGTTAAAAAAAGTGACCTCTTTTTCGGCGCGGCCCCCCATCCAAAAGATACATCAGGGGGTTGCCAGAAGGGGGATGTGCCCCCTTCTGTTTGGGGGGTCTGAAGGGGGGCGGAGTCCCCCTCATCGCCAAGAAAATTTTGGACTTGTGAGAGGCTGTAAATGACCCCATATTGATCATAAGGTAACGTGTAACCAACGCTGAAAAGCATTTGACTCTATCTCAATCCATTGAGAAGTTGTAGCACTTTGAAGTCAATTTTGATGGAAAAAATCAACGCAAAATAGTGATTTTTGGCAATTTTGAGATGTCCCCTCGTTGCCATGGTAACAGAAAATTTAAGCCTGAGCATGTTGTTGCAAGGGCAATGGTCCAGTCAACATTTGTGCCAAGTTTGATTAGTGTTGAAGCAGTTTTTATAGTATTATAGCAGTTTGAACTTGTAACGGGAGACTTTTCAATGAAAACAGCCATTTTTCACAAAATGCTCATGAAGTAATGGGTTAATAGAACAACAACAGAATTCATTCTGTCAATAGTTACTGATTCTTTTTCATTAGGCCTATGCCGTATAAAAATATTTCAAAGAACCAGTGAAGGATATAATTTTATAAATAGTCTGGAAAGAACGAAAACCATGTGGCATTGACTTTTATAATTTTAGATTCGCAACAGACGATAATAAGATAATTTTGATATTAAAAATTATTCTTATGGTTATAAAAATAAAGACCTTTTCCTAGTAACTTATTTCATAGATATATAGATGTGTATATATAAGCGCCACTGGGCCGTAACATATTAATTAAAAGGGTGCATATGTTGTATATACAAGCGGGCACTTGCCTGTGATATCATAAATCACCAGGGTGCATTTTTTTTAGAGTTATAACATTACATCAGATTACGTCACTTTTGTTAGTTGTCAAAATTTTATAGTCGCAGTTTTGTTATGGATCATCCTAGGACTTTATAGGTCCATGCCTTACCGATTTGACACTCGATCCAGAGTCCTACCAACTGGCACAGTCAAAATACGTAAAATTATTATTATTTTTTTGAATATTTTGATAATATAAGATATGAATAAGATATGAATAAAAAAGTATCAATTTGAAAATATCACTTTAGCAGCTTAAATATATTGGTGGGATGTACGAGTTGACAGTCATGTACATTCAAAAGAATTTTTACTTTTTGTGCCTTTACATTTTTTTTTTAAATAACAAAAAATAATATTGTTGTTTTTCTTTGTCTAAGTAAAATCAAAATGATTTTTGTATACATTGCTTGCAATGTATACAGAGTTATAAGCTATATCTCAGAAATAGATACAGGTTTATGTTTTACCGAACAACAGAAACTAGTTCTTCATTCTGCAGTATTCCGACTACACATCATGAAAATAGTGTTTGCAAAGTTGTTTAAATGCTTTGAAAGTTCCAAATCGTTCATTTTCATGAAGTAATAGACTCTACATTCCTTTAAAGAAAACAAAAAATAACAGTTCATTGATAAAATCGTAGTTTATACCTACGCGTTAAACTTCGCATATACGCATGCGCTTGCTAGCATGAATGAATACATCGTACATATAGAAAAAGTCGTCAGAGTAAAATCGATACCGCTTATGCTAAAACAATACAAAATAAGCTTTTTTTAAACCGCTAGTTTGTTGTGATTAAATGTCCGATTTTAAAATATATTACACCAATAGAAAGCTTTGGATCTTAGCTTCATCACAATATAAACTTCAATACATCTTTTGACTCCAAAGTATTTAAATTAACTGTTAAACGTACCATATGTCAGACCATTTTACATGCGATTTATAAAGTGAGAGAATAGCCTGTCGTCTGCTAGTTCTGAAAGTGTATATCGGTGTATTATATAAATGGGAGATAGATATTAAATCAAATAAAATTCCTGATTTACATTTATGCGATAAAATTGCCCTAAAATGTTTTACAAAATGAGTATGGAGCTCCGTCACAAAATTTACCAGCGTATACCGGAAAATGTTTTTTTTTTTTTTTTTTTTTTAAAAAAACTGGCAATTATCGTGACTTCGAAAAATAGAAATTTCGTAAGCTATTCTTTTGAATACCTTTTTTACACATGATTTTCCTTTCACTTTTGTATGCCTTAGATTTTTTAAAAGAAATATGTTTCGAAATTCAGCGAAGATTGCCTGATTCAGTACGTATAAAAATAAAGATTCGGCCGCTCGACCATTCGACCCATTACAATTCGTCGAACTTGGGATATTGACGATTAAGCCAGAGTATGGAGCTAAATATAGGCATATGTGGCAAGATTCGACGAGAAGAAATAATCCTTTGAAACTGTAAATCAGTGTAAGCATTAAGAAATAAAAACATTATGTTATTTTGATCTGCTTATATTAATTGCCGAAAAACACCAAAAAAATACCGAAAAACACTTAAAATACAAAGAAATATTAATTCAGCAATATAAACAATTTTTGATGGTTATTTGATGAAATTGGTTTTTGTCGGTTATTTGATGAAATGGGTTCAATAATATCAGTTTTAAATCGATGATATATACAATTGGTATAATTCCAACAAAATAAGTTTATCTACTTTTTTCTATCCTTTAAATGATTAAAATTTACTTTCTTTTTGCAACCAGTGTAAATTAGAGAATGATTCTATTCTGTATTAAATGCGATATGAAAGTGTTTTTCGGCAAAGTAACAGTCTAGCGTCAAAAAACATGGAAAAGCCGGAAAACACATTTTCACGGGCATTAAAATAGTCGTAGTTAAAACAAGAGCCGCTATTTTTTTTCAACCTTTTAAATGAATAACTATTATTTTCTTTTGCTACCAATGTAAAATGTCGGTGATGTTATTTTTATAAATACAGCATGAAAGTGTTTTTCGGCTACGTAACGGTCTAGCGTCAAAAACATGGAAAAGCCCAAAATAAAAAAAAACAACACACATTTTACTTGCGATGAAATGGACATTTCAAAAATAAGAACTATTAAATAAAATTTTCAACCGTCTAAATGAATGATTATAGCATTATATGTGTAAGCAATGTAAAATATCAGTAATATTTTTGTAATATTGTTTATAGGCTATGATACTGCTTAGCGTCAAAAACATAGAAAAAATAAATAAACAAACAACACATTTTACTTGCAATAAAATACTAGATATATTTTTTTTAAAAAATTCTGCTAAATACATTTTTCAACCGTTTAAATAATTAACTATGACATAGAATTTATTACCTTTGTAAAATGTCAGTTATTTTTTGTAATAAGTACAGTATGAAAAAGTCAGTGGTGAAACTTATAGGTTGGCTCAGGGTGAGGTTAGCCTGGGTTCCAGTCTGTCGATTTTTTGTTATGTTTCTGTTTGGCAAAATCGACACTATCAAAACGACGAACGAATTTAAGCGCATATGTTATGAACAAAAATCAAAGCACAGAAGGCGCTGAATTTGTTTGGGTCTCAGAATGTAAGAAAGGTGCAGGTTGTGAGATTATATGTATAGTGCCACCAATGCTTTCCAGCGTTTTAATTGTAGTAAATTGGCTATAAGACTAATTGCAACACTGATATTCAATCCAATGTTTATTTGACTTTAACAATTTGAAAAAAAATGAGTTACCTTTACTGGGATTTGAACTTCAGACCTCTCGCTTCCTAAGCGAGCCCGAAAACCCTTCAGCCACGGTGAATTTATATGTGAACGGGCTGAAAAAAACCATATTATTCTAAATTAGGGCTTTGTAACGACTTTAACTGTTGTTTTAACACAGATGTAAATAATCCTGGAGCTTACTATAAAGCATTTTATATTTATAAAGAATCAAAGGGCTGCAAGTTCTGTTGGTATTTTCTGATCTTTGCAATCTAAATCAACTGTATATCTGTTATGCATTTTCCTGTATAGGTTTATTTTTATGTATTATAATTCATTTTGGCAAGGCACCAGAGTTTGATACATACGGAATTCTGCATAACTAGAGTTGCATCAAAAAATCATTTATGTTCATTTTTTTCGACAGCCACACTTTATCCTTGCATATCATGGCTACTTCCTTAACAAAAACACTTAAGGTAGACCATGGGTAATGGGGCACCATAAGGAACTGTAAAATTGACAAATAGGACAGTTATATGTCTTCAAGGTGAACTGTATGCAAAATTTAAATAAAAATTTACCGTGTGGTTTATGAGTTTATGGCTATATTTCTTAAACTAAGAACTTTGCCATTAGAAGGGCTTATTTTCAGAAATGAAGAAACTCTAAATAATCTGTAATATCATCATTATAAAAAATATTTTTTCTATTTACCCATTGTTAAAGAAACAAAGAGTAACATTCAGGTAACAAATTACACAAGCAAAATGTTTTTTCTAAACAAAAATGTTCTTAATTATGTATAAAAATGTTTACCCTACCCACCCCACTTTAAACACTAATTTTACCATTTCCCTATCTAAAAAGCCTTATTCAAAATATTCCTAAAATTTACCATAATGAGGGCTGTTTTTTCAAAGTTTGCCTAAATTTTTTTTAAAGGTCATATTGGTTGATCCTGCTGAAATATAAATACTTTTACCGTGTAGTTTTTTATTTTATTAAACTTTTAAAAATTATCTGGTATGCATATTTTCTATTAATTTTTGTCATTATTTAGGCCAAATAAATACCTACAATAATTATATAATTTAAATCAAAACCGTTTTTTTCTTTCATAAGGGATCAGAGAGATACATAAAAAATGTTAAAAAAGGAAAAAAAAAGAAAGAAAAAAAAGTTGCCCCATTTGGGGCTTGAACCCACGCCCCTCAATTTCAATGTAGTTTGCAAGCGAATTTAGCCTATTTGGAATACTCTTCAAAATGGAGTTTATGCATTACCCGTGGTCCACCTTAAAAAAGAATTTAACAAAAAAAAAAATTTCCCTCGACTGGGATTCGAACTCGAGACCTCTCACTCACTAAGCGAGCGCGTTTACCACTGGGTACACACGGATAAATTATACACAGAAGACTGAATAATATCAAGTCATTCTAAATTTAGAAAACTTCCATTGCATTTCGGGTTTGGTAATCCTTATTAATTTCGAGGTATTTTCGTTCAGGGTAAACCTGTTTGTTTAAAATTGAAGTAAATATTTTTTTTAGCGAAAATCCTCTCGCCAAACAGTCCGACCTGTAGAATCTATATATTCCACTACTCGGTTTGTGTAGTATTCGGTAATTAATAGTATTTTCATTGATAAAATCATATTCATCCGCGTTAATTTGTGATTGTGCATTTTTGACAATTCTATAAGCCAACGCTATTGTTTAACTTTAAATGCGTTGTAATTTGTTGGATACTTGTAACAAAATAAAATATTTCTTTCTTTTTAAATCGCTAGTTTTAAGCTGTTTTGAGAACTACTTGTTGTTAGGTTTGTCGTAAACTTCTGTGTCAGAGATTGAATGTCCGCTTTGGTATTTAGTTATTTTCGATCAGAAAATACAATAAAACAATATTAGAAATCTTCGTCCCAAACGGGGAAATTTCTTTGCTTGAAAAAAATTTATGGGGCCTGTCTTTGCCATCTTTAAAGCAGTTTATCTCCCCCGTTTTTTGGCTTTAGTGGGACATACCCAAAAAGGGGAAATAACCCCCCTTCAAAAAAAAAAGGGCTAAATTTCCGGGGATTTGCAAAATTAAAAAACATTTGACCTGAAATTTTGGGTACCCTTTTTTGTTTTGGGCTGGGCGGGCCCCAAAAAAATAAAAAAAAAGTTATGAAAAAGCAAAAAAATATTTTAACGCCCCGAAACCCCGGCTAGGTTTAGGTTTTAGATTGTTGAATTTGGCCCCTCCATCTTAAAGGGCAAAAACCCGGGGCTGTCCAATTTAGCATTTGGGGCGGAAAACCCACGGCCCAACCAAATTTTAATTTATCCGTTATGTCATGTTAAATATTAATCAACCATGTGTATCCGACGCTGACATTACAGTTGTTAACAATCTGCTGGTCATTTAGTTTGTGAACACTCTACTGGTCACACTTTTGTCCCAATTGTCACACAACATCGTAAGAATGTGTGTGACAGGTTTTGGTCGAGTTTGAACATGGATCACCTTGGTTGAAAATCAGAAGTATGTCACAGTAGCCAAAAAATAGAAAAAAATGTTTTAGCTCAATGGTTCATTTAAAGTTAAGAAGTTGGTAACACAACCTGATTATGGAAAACCCTTGTTAACTTGCTGTCCAAAATAAATGGATTTCTTGGAAAAGTTGTTCATGAAGACTATATGTAACAATTATTGAATAATGAAAATATTACAGTACATTTGAATTGTTGTGATTATAGATTTCATTTTTATTAATTAACGATAAAGTAATGCATTTGAAAATTAATGTGTAGAGATTAATACAACACACCGGAATATATTTATTAATGCATCAAAGTACAGTACATAGATGTACTTTAATTTGGTAATTAAGTCTTGTAAGATGATTCAATAAATTGACTTTGTATAGAGTTCAAGCCAGATCATGTATTTTATCAGATAGCATCACTGGAAACTCAATATGACTGTTTCAATATTCTATACTGCAGTCCATTTAACGGGTGTTTCAAAAAATGATTTCTTTATTGCTCATCTATCAGCTTGCCCTAGCAATACACAGATGGAACATTACATCTTCCTTGACTCATAAATAACTTTTGAAGAAAAAAGCCTTGGTGCATGTGAATCACTTGTTAGGGTCAGAAGATGATCCCTATTGTTTTCGAGGGCAGTAGGTTAAAATCAACATGGCTTTGATGACAAAAATGGATAATATTATCAAGCAATGTATACTTCAGTACTTTCAGTGCTTTGATTAATAAAGCCGTTTTTCGAAACTACAGAATCCTTACATTTTTGAAACTCAAAATATCTTTTGGGCATTGTATATTAGCAGAGACATAAATACATTATCTATTTGTTTGGTATAAGCAAGTTAGTACGATTTAACTGCCTGGTCAGATTTTTATTATTAAGAATCTAACGAAAATGGTCAGTTACCCAGCAATATGGTCTACTATTAAAACAAATCGTTAACCTTATTAAAGTAAACATTTTTATTAATTTCACCATCCTTTTTATGTAATATCTTACTCAATTACATAAATTTTGACAATTTCAATCTGCCAACCTTACAAGAGAAATGATCCCTCTATTATTGTACTTTATCGTATCGGCATTGTCCACCGTATCCCCCAATGACGTCATCCAAGGGCGACAACTTGAATACGGTCTTAAATGAAAGGGTCTATAGAGTGTTTTCACAAAACGCAGACAATATAGAATAAGAAGGTGTTTAGATTTGTATTTTTAAGATCAAAATTTTAAGATATTAGAGATTTATATGTATTTATATCTAAATAATTAATTAGAATGTTAAAGAATAGAAATATTTTTTTATGAATATGATTTTTAGTATTAACTAAGGTAACGTCAAGAACTATTAAATAGTGATATAAAAAGGTTTTTTTACATACTATGCTTCATTTGAATTAACTTTTATCATTTTAAGATAAAATGTCTAATATAAGTTTTGTTAACTTTAATGAGGAGAATTTTAATGGGGACAATTAAGTAAATTTCAAAATAAATTTAAAGAGCAGAACATATTTTTATTTGATTTTTATACTTATTCTATCTACAAAGAAATCATCAAATAAGTAGATTTATTTTCTTTAATAAATAAAGCGTTTTAATTTAGCGGGTTATTAATGCATGATCGTATCAACACTCGTCGAAGCGTGTATAAAACTGGTTTAAAAGTTTACACAGTTATCTCTGTCACGTGAATTCCGTGCAGCTTTAGTAAATCACTTCTAGTTTAAATTCCAACGTGGTAACATCGCTCATTAAAATTCACAGCCGATGTTTATATAGCAGCTGATATGGTTTTAAATGCTGATTCCGTCATCTAACATTCAGATAAGTATTTTATTTGCCATAATTGTTTTTTTTTTTTTTTAACTGTTAGAGATGGTATTCTATGATTTTAAGTTTTACCTCTCATGTACATTGTATTTCATAGTTAGTGAGTTCGCTACCTTTGTTCTCTACCTTGCCTTAATTAAATAAATCAGTTAGCTTTAGTATTATACAATATAAAAGTGCATGATTTATTTAATTTCCGACTGTTTAATACATTTGAATATTCTTTTACTTTTTGAAAACCCAATTTTCTAGTTATCTAGACACATCAGCACGAACACGTGCTTGGTTTCTCCTAAACAGATAAAGTGATTCAACATTGACGATTTATACTGTTTATCTATATATTTGGTTTATATTTCCATATATTACGAATTTCAATTACAGCAGTATATGTCCTATCTGTAGCAGAATTCTGTCGTTATTCATTGAATGAATTTAGTTGGGTTCTTTTTCCTCCGCATAATATACAGGGCTGGGAATCACAACTGCGTCGTATCCTACAAAATGTAAACAAACGCCGCCATCTTGGAGCGAAAAATGTATGTTTTTGTTTATAACTCTTTTTGTTGGAAATGACTGAAAACTAGATATATGTATTAACACGCTACACTATTTTCCGCTTCGTTCGGTATATGTTGCTTGCACAACTATTTTGTAAAACAAAAGTTATAGCGAACTTGCAACTCGAAGCGGGGCAGAATTTTTATGAAAATGTGTGGATACGACGCAGTTCATATTGCTTTATCTATCGTTTTTTCCTTCAAATCAATTATATACTCGTTTTCAGAGTTCACCATAAACTTCAAAACATAATTTTGGATCATTTACTAAACTTTCATTAAGAAGAGATGTTTATTTTTCAAGAAAATAATGATTTTTACGAAATGATACGACGCAGTTGAAATTAAAATATGATACGACGCAGTTGTATTTTCATTGCAGGCTGCATATTGGTTAAACTATTTAAATTATGTGCTAGGTATGCTTATAACGTCCAACAACATTTCTTGTTTACGACTTAAGTAAAAAGCAGAGGTCACTCATTGGTTTCATAAAAATGGAAATGTAATACAATTCTATTAAGGCTGCATTTTTCGGTCGCATTTTATTACCTATCATAAGCATCTACAAATTCCGAAAAGCTGTATCAAATGCAATATACATTACAAGTATTATGAAATTCACGGATCCGTGAATGTTTATATATATATATATATATCGAAATCTTTATTAACTTTATTAATTTTTTAATGGATTTTAATATAACGTAACGTAACAATGTATATTTCCCGCCATCTTGGACGTTGACGTCGTGTGACGTCTCTTCCTGTTTATTCACTTCCTGTTTATTCACTGATGAAGAACATACTTGTTCGAAATCGATTTGAATAAAAAATAACTGAATGTACGCGTGTGGTTGTTCTTTTTGGATTCATATGCAATATACATTGAAACACGTGATCGCACACCCATATGACAACGTGTTCTAGTGTTGCCTTAGCATGCTTATAAACTTGTTCCCATGAGTTCGAAATGGGAGTGATTAATATTTTTGATACAAAACTCAATATTCCAGTGTAACCTCTCCTGGACCCTGTATTAATCAGGAATGAACTTTTTTTTTAAAAAAAAAGAGAAAGAATTACACATTTTGAAAAGGTCTCTCGCTATGCGCAAATTGCATGCCTACCTTTGTTACTTGTAATTATCAATAATTTCCGTCAATTCCGTTATTACTTATGTCTTTTACCTGCCGATTTTATTGTATTCATTTTCTTAATAATCGGTGAGGACAGATGAGATTTATTATTTGACTGAACATTGAATTTTTAAAATTATTTTATAAATGGTTTAGCTACAATATATTTTTGCAAGTAGGTTATGCGTTCCGTTTAGTCATTTTATGTTCAGCGCCGAGAACTTTACCGCTGATATTGTCGTATTGCATTTCTTTATCGCCGTTGGGAAAGGTCTACGGAATGTATTTTTTATATTTGCACTTAAGTATCATTCTTCTCCATCAAAAAAACTTTAAATTTTCAAAATCGAGTTACATATGATACAACTACAAATTATTTTGTCAAGAAGGTGTCCGTTTTGTAAAGGTATTTTTACGCTGTGCACACAGATATAGGCAGACAAGATCTTTTAACAGTAGTGAAGAAGTTTTCACAATATTGAACAGAAAATTTAGGTCAGATTATTGCACCGAATTATCAACAGACTAGAGACATGACATCTTAACAAACCTTCATACTAAAGTGTGATTTTTATTTGATAATGAATTGCCTGAAAACTTAAACAAAAGTTTTCAGAAAATGACTTCACAGAGGATAACCCCCTGTTTACATTGAAAATTTCTCTGTTAGTCATACCGAAATAAGAAATTTAAATGTTATTCTTTTTATAATTAATTCAAATATTTATAATCTTAAAACTTCACGCCAGAAGTTAATAAAAAAGCTGCTTATTTGAGATGTGTGAAGTTGGCGGCCTAGCGGCCTGGCGGCCTGGCGGCGTGAAGTTCGCGGCCTGGCGGCCTAGCGGCCTGGCGGCGTGAAGTTGGCGGCCTAGCGGCGTGAAGTTGGCGGCCCAGCGGCCTGGCGGCCTAGCGGCCAAAATTTTAATGTTGTAAAAATGTTTTTTTTAACAATAAAACGGCATTTAATGAAGTTTTAAAGATAATTATTGTTATTTAAACGATATATCTAAAGAAAAAATCACTTTCAGAGATTTTTTAATTTTGTCAGTTTTGTGAAGTTGGCGGCCCAGCGGCCTGGCGGCCTAGCGGCCAAAAATTTTAATGTTGTAAAAATGTTTTTTTTTTTACAATAAAACGGCATTTAATGAAGTTTTAAAGATAATTATTGTTATTTAAACGATATATCTAAAGAAAAAATCACTTTCAGAGATTTTTTTAATTTTGACATTTTTGTGAAGTTGGCGGCCCAGCGGCCTGGCGGCCTAGCAGCCAAAAATTTTAATGTTGTAAAAATGTTTTTTTAACAATAAAACGGCATTTAATGAAGTTTTAAAGATAATTATTGTTATTTAAACGATATATCTAAAGAAAAAATCACTTTCAGAGATTTTTTTAATTTTGTCATTTTTGTGAAGTTGGCGGCCAGCGGCCTGGCGGCCTAGCAGCCAAAAATTTTAATGTTGTAAAAATGTTTTTTTTACAATAAAACGGCATTTAATGAAGTTTTAAAGATAATTATTGTTATTTAAACGATATATCTAAAGAAAAAATCACTTTCAGAGATTTTTTTTAATTTTGTCATTTTTGTGAAGTTGGCGGCCCAGCGGCCTGGCGGCCTAGCAGCCAAAAATTTAATGTTGTAAAAATGTTTTTTTAACAATAAAACGGCATTTAATGAAGTTTTAAAGATAATTATTCTTATTTAAACGATATATCTAAAGAAAAAATCACTTTCATCAGAGATTTTTTTAATTTTGTCAGTTTTGTGAAGTTGGCGGCCCAGCGGCCTGGCGGCCTAGCGGCCAAAAATTTTAATGTTGTAAAAATGTTTTTTTTAACAATAAAACGGCATTTAATGAAGTTTTAAAGATAATTATTGTTATTTTAAACGATATATCTAAAGAAAAAATTCACTTTCAGAGATTTTTTTAATTTTGTCATTTTTGTGAAGTTGGCGGCCCAGCGGCCTGGCGGACCTAGCAGCCAAAAATTTTAATGTTGTAAAAATGTTTTTTTTTTACAATAAAACGGCATTTAATGAAGTTTTAAAGATATAATTATTGTTATTTAAACGATATATCTAAAGAAAAAATCACTTTCAGAGATTTTTTTAATTTTGTCATTTTTTGTGAAGTTGGCGGCCCAGCGGCCTGGCGGCCTAGCAGCCAAAAATTTTAATGTTGTAAAAATGTTTTTTTAACAATAAAAACGGCATTTAATGAAGTTTTAAAGATAATTATTGTTATTTAAACGATATATCTAAAGAAAAAATCACTTTCAGAGATTTTTTTAATTTTGTCAGTTTTGTGAAGTTGGCGGCCCAGCGGCCTGGCGGCCTAGCAGCCAAAAATTTTAATGTTGTAAAAATTGTTTTTTTAACAATAAAACGGCATTTAATGAAGTTTTATTAAAGATAATTATTGTTATTTAAACGATTATATCTAAAGAAAAAATCACTTTCAGAGAACTTTTTTATTTTGTCATTTTTGTGAAGTTGGCGGCCCAGCGGCCAAAATTTTAGTTTTGTAGAAATGTTATTTTAACAATAAAACGGCATTTAATGAAGTTTTAAAGATATTTATTGTTATTTAAACGATATATCTTAAGAAAAATCACTTTCAGAGAACTTTTTTATTTTGTCATTTTTGTGAAGTTGGCGGCCCAGCGGCCTGGCGGCCAAAAATTTTAATGTTGTAGAAATGCTTTTTTAACAATAAAACACATACGCGTTATTTCATACTTGTTCGTGTTTTAGATAATATCGATCAGCCGAACAGGACATAAAGAATGGCAGACTGGATCGCAGGCTAATATATGGTGTACAATTTCTGTAACAAATTTGAATTGTCCTTTATGAAGTTTTAAAAACATTTTTTCTGGTCCCATCCAATTTTATTATCCCCGTTCAATCCATGAGTATAAGTCATCCTTTACTGACTTTACAAAATAACTTTTGCTTACACATTTATTAACAATAACTCATGATTACAGATGGGGGCTATGGTCATACACTAAATGATTACCTCCTTGTTATTGGATGAAACTGAAAAGTTGAATGGTTGGGATTCTGATTGCTAGCACAAGTTATTCGGGTGAAAAATGTATTGAATGTTTCCATGTTGTCATTTTAACGCTATTTTTTTTTTAAGTTCAAAACGTTAACTTTGTAATTTTTAAACATTGATTTGTTTTTTTTAAACATTTGTATATGTTGTATGTTGCTTGTAAAAGTATGTAGTTGTTTACATTATTATCATGAATCACATGTTTGTCAATATAACGTTTTGCTATTGCTGTACTTTAACACTTCATTCTTATGGTGTTGTATATACGGATATTCCCAAAATAAATATACAGTACCTTTGCTTTGTAAGGTTTTGCTCCCATTTTCCATCTGCATCGCATAATTGTTATACCTCAACACCGCATAAATTATGGTAAAAAAATACATTTTGTTACAATGGTGCCAATATTTGGAATAGAATCTTATTTTATAACGGTCATATTATTCTTTAAAATCTTTTGAAAATAAAAATAAAAACATAACTTGTACACGAAATAAATATCTTTATAACCATATCATTATGTTATAAATACTAAATTATGCATGTATATAATAAATAAAGTATTGTTATGGCGAGTGGTTAGCGCGTCGAAATAGTCAACTATGTATCGCTCACCGTGTGGGCACAAACCAAGACAGGGGCAAGCCGTTATTTCTTGAGCAAGAAACTTAACACTAAATGAACAAAGGCTACCAGGTCACGAAACAACGGAACTACTATGGCGAGAGGTCGAAAGTACGATGACGATGATACGATATTATGCCGAGTTTTCAACATCGTGGTTTCATTTGTTTTTGTTGTTTTTTTTTCTATTTTTTTTCTTCTTTATTTTTTCGACTTTTAACCATCATAAATTCGTTTTAACGCTGTTTCGCGTTATATGTGTGTCGTGATGGCTGTAATGGGACATCGTGGAGATCCCTCAAGAGCAATATTCCAAAGCAAATATATATAGTTGACACTTGCAGTCTCTATTTTCTTTGGAGTCTATTATTGAGAGATAATAAATTATATTATACCTCATTTGCATACGGTCTTCTATATTCAATATGACCGTCATCCGGTCCAAAAAACCGCATACAGACCGGGGGCGGTCCATAATTCTTACAAGTAAAATGGTTTCCTGCGGGGAACATTTTTTAAATGATATAAGATATTTCATTTAACTATTTTCAACATTGTTTGGGGGACAAACATATAGTCGATCAATATAGAAGAAGGTCATTGGAAACTGGTGACCGTTGATGACCGGAGAAGGTCGAACATAAAACAATTATTTCTTTTTAAGAAAATGATTCAATAGGCCTACCATTTTATGAATAATTCCGAACAAAAAAATAAGTAAACACACAAGTTTACGCAGAAAATATCTCTATTTATTATGGCATATGCCACTACGATCGAATATTTCAATTAGTATGTATCTCAAATTTTACAGACAATAAATTGTTTATATTAAAGAAACATTGATAATTTTCAAACACATCATTCAAGTTTTTCAACCTTAAACGGTAAAATATTTAAACAAAAATTACAAATATCACGTAACAGTTATTTGTTCTAATTAGATGTAATTCTGCCTAATTCCCCAGAGGTAAATCCGTCACGAACCGGCAAACGGTATTCAGCCAGGTTTTCGAAAAGTTCAATTAACCAATCATGTAAGGTTTACATATCCCGTGCTCCTCCATGTACCGAAAACAGGTCACGTGCTCCTCCATGCCTCAAAAAGTTAAACGCGTACCAATACCCTGCGGTCTCCAGACCGCAGGTTAAACGTAGCTTTCACGACGTGCGAATTTTCACGACGACACAAACAGACGATAACTGTCAAAATGGATAGGCGATTTGTCTCTTTATCAGAGACATAAATGTACTACATGTTTGATCAAAAGTCATGATTTTTTTTTAATTTAGTTATAAATTTTATTTATACTGTTTGTGAAATTCTTAAAGTCCGGGTTATTTTGCCTAGTAACATTAAATTAATATTTAATTTCATTAACAAAAATGGAATCACAACTCCTAAATCATCGGTAATCGGAATATTAAAAGAAGAGCATACACAAAAATCCGTTTAGGGTTTGAGATATTTCACACACTGAACAAGTAAAATTATTATTTGAAAGCAAATAATAGTAAAAAATGACAGCACAAAACAAGGGATGAAAGGATTTAGATTCGGTATAATAGAACAAATAAAACATGGCCTTTCGTGGAAAATGCAAGATTAGGGACTAGTTGGTCAGACTTCGGAAGGTATATGGACCTCAGCTGCCGCTTCGGGCCAGACCAACCAGTCCGTAAGCTTGCATTTTCCCCGAAAGGCCATTTTTATTTCTTAAATAAACCCCATATATCATTTCCGATATAGGGCCTTTTCTGTTCTAATATGTTTGAAACCGGTTGTACCGTCCACAAAACTGGATCCCGCGATAACGCAAAAAGTACTGAAAATATTTTTATGAAACTTGATATATGGATAGATGGGCAGTATGGAGATTTATGCACGTCTTTTTCTTTTCTTCCTATGTTGAAAATTCTGGTTGCTAATGGCAACAAATAGTCTGAAAATATGGCAAATTTAATATAAGTCAGATATATATCTGTGATAACGTTTGTGTAGATGAGCTACGCAATTCGCTGGTCAGTGATTTCCAGCAAATATTACGAAAATTTTCAAAACAACATTTTTTAATTATAATTATTTAGTAACATAATGGTCAAGTCTACTATAACGGTGTAAAACAGATATCATATTGTATTTATCATCTTTCAACTATATAAATAAAAAAAACTACTAATTTGCCAACTGTCAACTTAACGCAGTAGGTAAGACTGTTAGTTAAATTTCTATTTGAATATCAATGCAAGGCATGTTCGATTCGCAAAAATTATTTCTGTATGAAGAATATTTTTATTGTGTTGTGTTATTTTTTTTTTTATTTACTTCTCATTTCACTTTTTCTTTTGTTTTCAATGTACACAAGAGAAAAAATATTATAATCTGTGTATTAAAATTATTAGATATTGTAACAAAACTACCTTGATATCCCAATTCATTTGCATATATCATAAAATTGATAAAATAAGGAAAAGAAAAATGTTAGACAATTTCTTAGGCTCGAACTCGTGGTAAAATTTTAAGTCGTATCGTATACCAACAACTTTACCAAATTTGCCATAAAGTTGTTTTTAAATGGTACTTCTTATCTTGTATTATATTCTTTTCTTCAAAAAAGCTGTTTTACCTATTATCCCGAGATGATAATTTGGTTCTAACGGTACTTGGGAAAGTCCATTAAAGGGTAAGTCTGCATATTATCGGAGATTGAAAGTGTCAACAACTATATATAGTATAATTTCTAATAAAAATGTGTACCATCGTAGTGGTTAAATTGGTAAATCAGGGTCACTGTAACTTCTTATGAAATGCACTCACAGGTTCGAAACCGACGCTCATACATGACATAGTGATGATGTTATTTTGTTTTGTTTTTTTTTTCTTTTTCTTTTGTCTGTCTTTTGTATGATCGTTTGAAAATATTTTGTTCTTCCCAATTTCTCTTTCTATTTTTTTTTTGTTATTTGTTTCTTGTTCCCCTCGTTTTAAAGCAAACTGCTACATGTCAAGTGATTAATTAATTAATTAAAATTAGCATTTTAAAAATCAAACTATTTTAAACGCACTACGATTACGAAATTTTTATAACTTGAATATATGGATCAATATATAACATACTTAACTTCATTATATTGTTACATTTATGATGATGTCTAACTGTACACAAGTGCATATCAACCCGTGTCCAAAAAAAAACAACAACATTGAGGCATCAATGAGGGAATTCGGTAGTTTCATATAATAACCGGTTTATTTGTTATAAGTCGATATTACTAGTAATACATGTATCATACAAATACTGTACATCTTTTATGAATATTTCAACATTATATCGTTTACCATTTAAGTAGTAATTTTATATGATACCAGATCTTCAATATATGGATCCAAGTAAGTCATGTATGGAACCAGATGCTATTATATGAAACCGAATTATCAATATATTAAATCATTTTACAATATATGAAACCAGTTTATCAATATATGTAACCGAAGTAGCAATATAAAAGTTGATTTTTACATTATATGATACCAGTTCTTCAAATATATGATACCAAAAGTAGCAATATATTGAACCAAAATGTCATTATACTGACGGGAACTTTTTTACAGGCTGTATTCTATCCTTGCACCGGTATTACAGTCCTTTGTTTAAAGAAACATCGTGCTTCACTGACTGCATACTGACTGCATACTATAAGGAAATATTTGAAATTAACGTCACATTCACTTAAAATGGGCTGGGCAGGCAAAACTTATCGTTATATATGTAGGAGTTGTAATGTCATAATTTAAGCTATTGAGTCGTAAACTGACCATTAACAAAAAACATATTTAAAAATAAGTTCATCTCGACTTTACCTTTGATCAAAAAATAGGCAGTGCCAAGAAGGACACATCAAGGTTAATCTACTGACAAAGTTAAAAAATAACTTGTCAAATAATAATTGATTTCATGAAAAAGTTTATGCATTGTAATAACAGAACCCAGTGACCTCTTTGTTGACTTGAAAATAGGCTATTTTGGTTCCATATAATGACAATTGCTATCATAGAATGTAACATCAACTTATATACTAGCTGCTACTTTGGTTCGATACATTAATAAAATGGTTCCATATGTTTGTAAAAATGACTTAATATAATGATAATTCGGTTTCATATAAGGGCATATTGAATATCTGGTATCATATAATGTGACAATCAACATATATATTGATACTTCGGCTCCATACATTGATAAAATGGTTTCATATATTGTAAAAATGAATTAATATATTGATAATTCGGTTTCATATAAGGACACCTCGTTCCATATATTGTTACTTTGGTTCCATATATTGAATAATTTGTATCATATATTGTAATAACCAACTCATATATTGATACTTTGGTTCCATACATTGATAAAATGGTTTCATATATTGTAAAAATGAATAAATATATTGATAATTTGGTTTCATATAAGAACACCTTGTTCCATACGTTGTTACTTTGGTTCCACATATTGAATTATTGGAATCATATATTGTAATAACCAACTCATATATTGCTACTTTGGTTCCATACATTGATAAAATGGTTTCATATATTGTAAAAATGATTTAATAATATTGATAATTTGGTTTCATAGAAGGACACCTGGTTTCATACATTGCTACTTTGGTTCCATATATTGAATAATTTGTATAACCAACTCATATATTGCTACTTTGGTTCCATTCATTTTTTTTTAGATATATCGTTTAAAATAACAATAATTTATCTTTAAAACTTCATTAAATGCCGTTTTATTGTTAAAAAAACATTTTTACAACATTAAAATTTTTGGCTGCTAGGCCGCCAGGCCGCTGGGCCGCCAACTTCACAAAAATGACAAACTTAAAAAAATCTCTGAAAGTGATTTTTTCTTTAGATATATCGTTTAAATAACAATAATTATCTTTAAAACTTCATTAAATGCCGTTTTATTGTTAAAAAAACATTTTTACAACATTAAAATTTTTGGCTGCTAGGCCGCCAGGCCGCTGGGCCGCCAACTTCACAAAAATGACAAAATTAAAAAAATCTCTGAAAGTGTTTTTTTTCTTTAGATATATCGTTTAAATAACAATAATTATCTTTTAAAACTTCATTAAATGCCCGTTTATTTGTTAAAAAAACATTTTTAACAACATTAAAAATTTTTGGCCGCCAGGCCGCTGGGCCGCCAACTTCACGCCGCTAGGCCGCCAGGCCGCTGGGCCGCCAACTTCACGCCGCTAGGCCGCCAGGCCGCCAACTTCACGCCGCTAGGCCGCCAGGCCGCCAGGCTGCCAACTTCACGCCGCCAGGCCGCCAACTTCACACATCTGCTTATTTGTACAGCTGTCAGACGTTAACAAATTTTTGTTGAAAAAACAAAATCAGACAGGTGTGTCCGACCGAGGCCAAGCTGTTTATGTTTACTGAATTCAAATCACTTTGAACTGAACTGCTATGAATTCGAAAACCACCAGGGACTTTTTATTCTTTCATGTGGAAAACCTATCAAGCTAGTTTCAAAATGTCGATGGTTCTCTGCAGGTGCAGCATTTTGCCTGAAATAATGCACAACGGCGCACCTGAGGTCCTCGCCCGAAGTAAAGCTAATGTGTAGAGTGAAAGTTTGAAAAGAAACCACAAAAAAAGCAGTCATTACCCAGAACATGCAATACCACAGTTAACTTAGAGCGTAGCTAGCCAAAATGAATTCAAGTTCATAGATTTCTTCATTTTTTTGCGAAAAAAAATAGGGATAACATTTAACATACAGGAAAATATAAGAAATTATTTCAGATATTATGATTAATTAGGTAACATGTTCATGTTTAACTGAAAAGAAGCTTCCATAATGTAAACTTTCAAATTATATGTTATATTGGACATGACACAATGTATTCTTAATAATCAAAAGCAACAGAACATTGCTATACACCGCAAATGATCTGGATTTTTTTATCTAGCGCAAGTGATTATTCCATAAAATAGAAATAAATTGCCAAAATTATCCCTGTTGAAAAGACTGCCAAAAATACAACTGCGTCGTATCATATTTCATTTTCAACTGCGTCGTATCATTTCGTAAAAATCATTATTTTCTTAGAAAATAAACATCTCTTTTTAATGAAAGTTTAGTAAATGATCCAAAATTATATTTCAAAGTTTATGGTGAACTCGGAAACAAATATATAATTGATTAGAAGGAAAAAACGATAGATAAAGCAATATGAACTGCGTCGTATCCACACATTTTCATAAAAATTCTGCCCCGCTTCGAATTGCAAGTTCGCTATAACTTTTGTTTTACAAAATAGTTGTGCAAGCAACATATACCGAACGAAGCGGAAAATAGTGTAGCGTGTTAATACATATATCTGGTTTTCAGTCATTTCCAACAAAAAGAGTTATAAACAAAAACATACGTTTTTCGTTCCAAGATGGCGGCGTTTGTTTACAATTTGTAGGATACGACGCAGTTTTGATTCCCAGCCCTGGTTTTCTTTTCTTATGAAGAAATTGGTCATTCAAGCAGTAAACAATATGGCATAGTGGCATGGCATGGTTTTTGGTTGACAGTTAACAAAGATCAATACGCATATGGCGTCGAGGTAATTGCATATTTGATAAACAGTTCTTCTTTTTTTCACTTACGATAAGATACGATAATTGTTACTAAACTATAAAGCATCGAATGCAGAACTTTTCCATGAATAGAACTGTTCTCGCACATATATCTCCCCTTTGATTTGAATATGCAGCATGTCTCTAAAATTCATGTTAATTTCCTTGAAAATAATACTCTACATAAAAAAAATTAAAAATACAAAGTGAACAAAGAACGTAATTTACATATTACGGGTACTTTCAGTCCACGTAAATGTGGGATAAAATATTTTTAAAAAAATGCCTTTGCTGTGTTTTTATCACACGTTATACAAAAATATTGTTTTGCATATGTCATTTTATTCAAAATGTGTGCATAGTTATTTTTCCATATGTTGACTTTCTAAAATTTTCTTGTTATCTCATCTGTAGGGCTGTAGCTTTAAGTCCTAGCCGATATCATTGTACTGAGTGTATACTTGCTTAAAGTGACGCTGTGTTCCTTTTTTCATTGTCAAGTCGTATTTTTAAAAAGAATAACTATTTTAATAGGCTATAGTGAATGTACAACAATATCTTATTACAGATTGATTTGGTAAAATATAAAAGATATCACAATATATTATGATACAATGTACTGATACAGAATGTGACTTGAGTTCAATGTAAGAATATAAGTATATGTATGTCTCCCCCTCGTAATATAAGTAAAAATCTATATTACCTTAAAATAAATCGTGATTGTAATAACAATATTAAGAAAGGTATTTTCTGATTGGCGAATTTTATTTCATAAAATATTGTGTGGCCCTCAATACACGCTATTATGTGCATTTCGGTGCAAAGAATGTTGTCCGTCAACATCATCTCATTATATACGGAGATCTCTGAGAGTTCACCTTCGCCTCGTTTTCTCTTTAGCTCTGAATATGTAATTATGCCCCCACTTCAAAGAAGAGGGGGTATATTGCTTTGCACTTGTCGGTCCGTCGGTCCGTAGACCAAATGGTTTCCGAGTGATAACTAAAGAACCCTTAGGCCTAGAAACTTCAAACTTGGTATAGTGATTGGTCATGACCAGCAGATGACCCCTATTGATTTTGGGGTTAAGGGGTCAAAGGTCAATGTCACATTGACCTTGTAGGTACAAACGGTTTCCGATCAATTAACTAAAAACGCTTAGGCCTAGGAACTTCAAACTTTGTATGGTGATTGGCCGTGACCAGCAGATGACCCCTATTGAGTTTTGGGTCAAGAGGTCAAAGGTCAAGGTCACATTGACCTTGTAAGTGAAAACGGTTTCTGATCAATAACTAAAGAACGCTTAGGCCTAGGAACTTCAAACTTAGTATGGTGATTGGTCATGACCAGCAGATGGCCCCTATTGATTTTGGGATCAAGGGGTCAAAGGTCAAGGTCACATAGACCTTGTAAGTAAAAACGGTTTCTGATTTCAATAACTAAAGAACGCTTCGGCCTAGGAACTTCAAAACTTAGCATGGTGATTGGTTCATGACCAGCAAATGACCCCTATTGATTTTGGGATCAAGGGGTCAAAGGTCAAGGTCACATTGACCTTGTAAGTAAAAACGGTTTCTGAACAATAACTAAAGAACGCTTCGGCCTTAGGAACTTCAAACTTGGCATGGTGATTGGTCATGACCAGCAGATGACCCTTACTGATTTTGGGTCAAGGGGTCAAAGGTCAAGGTCACATTGACCTTGTAGGTAAAATGGTTTCCGATCAATAACTAAAGAACGCTTAGGCCTAGAAACTTCAAACTTGGTATGATGATTGGTCATTTGCCAGCAGATGACCCCTATTGATTTTGGGGTCAAGGGTCTAAGGTCAAGGTCACATTGACCTTGTAGGTAAAATCGGTTTCCGATCAATAACTAAAGAACGCTTAGGCCTAGGAACTTCAAACTTTGTATGATGATTGGTCATGACCAGTAGACGGCCCCTGTTGATTTTGGGGTCAAGGGGTCAATGTCATATTGACCTTGTACTTAATGACGGTTTTCTGACCAATAACTCAACAACTCAAGTTGCCTTGGTTGATATTTTTATATTAAAACTAAAAGTGCTTTTAGTATACACATTTTGAAGGTCTTATGTAATATAACAACTTGGCTGTCATTAATGAGGCCTACATGATTCATAAAATTTATGCATATATTATTTGGTAAGATTGTAATAACTTAAATTGCTGCACACAACCTATGGGTCACAATAATTATTACCTTGTGACTAGTCATGACCAGTAGATACTAGATAACCCTTATTAATTGTTTGTTCACTGGATCAGAAGTCATGCATAATAACCTGATCACATGACTAATTGGCTGCCGATAGGGGGCATACATGTTTTACAAACATATCTTGTTTTCTACTGGATTTTCCATGCCATACGACTCCATTTCCCAGACCGTATTGTAACAGAATTTAGCATATTTAGCGCTTATAATCATAGTTTCAGCACCATTGCGTTGCTATGTAGCTGTCCAAGCATTTTCGCTGGGAGCTGTCTTTCATATTTTATTCATTACATTATTTCATTTTTTGTTTTCATTGACATTTATTTGCACCAAATGCTTAATAAAGTCACGGTCTTATCCCATTCAATTATGTTTGTTATTTCTTTGTCTGCAATGGCAAATTACAATGTTGTTACAACTGTTAAATAAACCTTTTCATTTAAAGACCGTTATGTGTTAAGAGGTTCTAAACAGGTTCTACTAAACATAGTAAATACAAAATAGAAGATTCTTGGTTCTACTTGTGGCGTTAAAATGGTGTGTTTATATTTCGCTTTCACAACATCATCTTGCTAATTGATGACATCATAATGTCCCTATTTACCTTTAAAGACTATTTATGTGTTAGGCATTTTTCCGGCTGATATCGAACCTCAATTTTTTTTATAAATTAAAACCCGCATAGAAATTAATTAATAAAATAATGTTATAAAGCATTTATAATTATTAAAAAAACAAAAACAATGTGATGTAAAAGTGTGAATATAATTATCATTAAAAAACGTGTTTATCATATCAAATCACTATATATCTATATTGTCTGCTTTCTTTGCAAGTGCTTTATACTCTATATTGTCTGCATTTTACTATATATTCTATACTGTAAATAAAAGAAATACAATTCTGTATGTATGTAGTTAATGCTTAATGAGGGTCCATCCGCCCTTTTGGGCACAAAATGCAGCTTTCGCTGTCGAGTACGGAACCCGGACATGTCACCAGTCAAGCCCTTAAAGAGTTAATTTTGAAGCACAAAGTGTTGATAATTTTCCTCTATGCAATTTCCACGGAGTATTAGCCAAAGATATGAATTTTGAGTCAAAAGTAGGTCACTTTCCGACGGTCAATGAGAACCTAAATGTAGAGTTACCTGTGACAATATGAAAGGGTAGCCCTGAAAAGGGCTGTTGGTGCCAGCAAAAGGCCTGCCTTACAAACCGTCTATCTGTTCTAGGGGCTCACGCACCCTAGCACACCTTCCTCGTCGTCTCAGCCTACTTCGTAGGGCCACTCCCCTCGGCATTAGTCAGGACACCGGCAGCTAACTTCATGCAATCTATCTAGGTCGTGTCGCCTTAAACGTTACCCCGAGTAGAAGAAAATATGCGAATTTGCCGCCTTAAACGTACACAATCCTTCAATTATCTGCCGATGCCCTGTGCCTTCTCAGCGACGTGCACGCTCCGAGAGGAAGTGAGAAGAAATACAATTCTGCAAAATTCATTTACACTATATATCTATATTGTCTGTGTTTCTCGCAAGTACTATATACTCTATATTGTCTGCATTTTACTATACTCGGTTCCAAAAGAAAGTGTGCACTTTTTTACATTAAAGGGAACTGTGTATAGTAATTCCTTATCCCCATACATAGGGAAAAACACATTTGTTTTCCCCACGCTTTAAATGAACATGCCTAACTAAAATCAAAACAGCAAAAAACGATGCTTTGTGGCGACAAGTCCCCCAACGTAGTACCCGTTCGGTTGTAAGAAACACAATATTCGTTGCGCCAGCTTTTCCAGAAAAAATGGGGTAAGACCCCCTAGACCTAGCGGGGGTTAAAAACCCCTCGAACGACAGCCCTTTACGTTGACGCACCTTCGAGCTCGTTTTCAAACGGCGACAAGTTCTGCAAGGCAGTATGGTATCAGCAATCAGACAGTGTTGCGCCGCCTCAGGCAAGCCCGGCAACCCATTCGGCCAAGGAGGCCCTGTGTGGGACAAGTGCTTACAGCACGTCATCGAGCTGCCCGTTTGCAGTGGGCACAACGTCATTTCCGTTGGGGGGCGACCTAGACATTCTCGAGACAAAATCGCATCCTAATGACACCGGAATTTAAAGTTTAAAGTTCACGATTATAATGTACATGTTTCTGATCTTGATTTTGGTACCAAATACGTGGACATTAAGCATAATGGGCAATGGAAAATCGCCGGTAACAAAATTTTTTTTGGAACCTAGTATATATATATTCTATAACTGTTAATATAAAGAAAAACTACATGTCTTGCAAAATTCATTTTAACTATACTTAAGGACAGTGAAAACGCACGGTCGGGATAATTGCATTTTTAACAAGGAAAAAATATATTTCTTTTAAATATTTTTTCACAGTTTCATAAAACCGAATGCATTCCGGTCATTTAGATAAAATGATTTGCATTTTAATGAAAGTTATTGCATAATAAAAACAGTACCCGTGAAAATCAAAAGTAACACTTTTGGCTAATTGTGAAAGATTCACAACAGAAAAGCAGATTGAACCAAATTCATGGTTACTTTTTGAAATGAAATTATTTATTTTTAATTATTAACTTGTTTTACACACCTTCTAGAAATGTTAGACCACAAATGAGCAATTAAAATCTTTATGAAAATGAATATTAAACTATGCTAATGGTCAGTTTTAGAAATCGTAAAAAGCTCACATGGAAATTTTAATATTTCTCACTTTTCCTCTATAAAAGGTGATATTTTTTCAAACACTAACTGAAGACTTGCTAGCAAATTGTATGCATGGTTCTACAAAGAAACCATTACCGCTAGGTAGATTTAGGACAGATTTCAGTCAAAAACAAAGCGCCAACCGTTTTTGATGATGTCCATCGGTCTACAATTATCAGGCTTCACCAGCGTTTTTGCATACACTACAGACCCGAATGGCGTCAGATTCCCCACAGGTGAGCTATCCGCACTGTGAAGATCTATGAGGCGACGATGTACATCTGCAAGAGACCCTGATGGAGGACATTGTCGTTTTCCAAAAGATCCCGACGGTGAAATTACGAATAGACATTAATGAGTGACTTTTGTTTTGGATTTTTCATTTTGGTTTTTGCCTTTGTTAAGTTTGCATTACTTGTGATGAAAAAGTGTGATTTTTGGGATTTTCACCTTAGGTTCTTTCGATTTAATGGTGTACATTTGATTTCAAACATTTCAATTATTTTCAGTTGTTAAATGTGTGTTTTTGTATTAAAGTAATGATATTAATATCTAATTGAGTCGTTAGTGTTTTGTTTTCACGTAAATAAAATGCATATAGTGCGGGCGGGCGTTTTTTTCATTGTCCCTTAAGTATATATATATCTATATTGTCTGCGTTTTCTTGCAAGTACTATATACTCTATATTGTCTGAATTGAACTTTATGTTCTATTTACTGTTAATAAAAAAATACATGTCTCAAAATTCATTTTCACTATATATCTATATTGTCTGCGTTTCTCACAAGTACTATATATTCTATATTGTCTGCATTTTATTATATGTTCTATACTGTTAATAAAAGAAGTACATGTGTGCAAATTTCATTTTTTTTACTATATATCTATATTGTCTGCGTTTCTTTGCAAGTACTATAATACTCTATATTGTCTGAATCTGAACTTTATGTTCCCTATACTGTTAATAAAAGAAATACATGTCTGCAAAATTCATTTTCAAATAATATCTATATTGTCTGCGTTTCTCGCAAGTACTATATACTCTATATTGTCTGCATTTTATTATATGTTCCTATAAACTGTTAATAAAAGAAAGTACATGTGTGCAAATTTCATTTTTTTACTATATATCTATATTGTCTGCGTTTCTTTGCAAGTACTAATATACTCTATATTGTCTGAATTGAACTTTATGTTTCTATACTGTTTAATAAAAGAAATACATGTCTGCAAAATTCATTTTCACTATATATCTATATTGTCTGCGTTTTCTCGCAAGTACTTTATACTCTAATATTGTCTGCATTTTACTATATGTTCTATACTATTAAATATAAGAACTACATGTCTGCAAAATTTTCATTTTCACTATATATCTATATTGTCTCGATCAAAAATCTCCTCATGGGTGGACATAATCCCCTTCATGTTTTTTGCAAGGCTGGACAAAAATCCCTTATCTTACCCGGACAAAATCCCCTTGTTTCATAGGTTTCTAATGTATTATTATGCACCATAAAAAATGATAAATAAGTATTAATTATGTGCTCCATAAAAATTGATGAAATAATTAACTTTTGTTTTTGTGTCGCCTCTACGGAGTAGTGGCGACATATAGGGATCACTTCTCCGTCGTCTGTCTGTCCGTCTGTCTGTCTGTCTGTCTGTCTGTCCCGCACTCACAGGACAGTAGTTATGTGGGCTAGAGGGGACCAATATGTAACTGTTCTTTCTCTTTGATGTCATTCCTCATTCCGTAATGCTTTTATGTGGCTATTTTCTTTTGTGTGGCTAAAAAGAACAATAGAGGGAAAACAATAGAGTAGCCACATAATTACTTCCTGTCCTGTGAGAACGTCTGTCTGTCCGTCCGTAAAAAAAACTTGTCCGGGACTAATCCTCATAATTTACTGGTGCAATTTCATCCAAACTGTACAGGAATGATCAGTACTAAGTCTAGTTGCTTGCATTTGTCAGCATTTTCCGGTTCAAATGATTTTTTGTCAGAGTTATAAAAATTGCCCTTTAATAATTTTTATTTTAAAAATTTTCCGGACTACTTCTCTTATACCACTAATGCAATTTCAATGAAAACTTTACAGGATTGATCTGTAGCTCAAGTCCTTGCGCATATTGCACGGGTTTTCTGGTTGAATGATTTTTGGCCGAGTTATGGCCCCCTTTGATAAAAAGTAGGTGTTTTTTCTCTGTGTGTTGTCAGATACACAAAAGCTTGTCCGGACTACTCCTCATAAACTTACTGGTGAATTTCATCCCCCAAACTTTACAGGTTTAATCCAGTACTAAGTCTTTGTTGTGCATATTGTCCAGCATTTTTTTCCGGTTCCCAACGCGGGATTTTTGTTCTAGAGTTATGGCCCCGTTTAATAATTTATTTTTAAAAAGTTTTGTACGGGCTGTACCCACTAATTGCAAATTTCAATGAAAACTTCACAGGATCCGATCTGTTAGCTCAAAAGTCCTTTGGCGCATATTGCACGGGTTTTCTGGTTGAAATGATTTTGGCCGATTATGGCCCTTTGATAAAAAAGGTGTTTTTTTACTGTGTGTTTGCCAGATTATCACAAAAGCTTGGGTTCGGACTAGCTTTCCTCATAAACTACTGGGTGCAATTTTAAATCCAAACTTTAAGGAAATCAGTTACCCAAGTCTAGTTGTGCACTGTCTGTCTGTCTGTCCGTCTGTCACAAAACTTGTCCCAACATGAAATCGGCCAACATGAGGCGACACATGTGATCTTTGATCGCTCTTGTTTGATTTATAATTATGTATCAAGTAATCTTTATAATTATATGAGCTTGATAAGGCATATTTTTTATTTGTTCAGATTAATTATCAACCAAATTATCATTAAAAACAATTTAATTAGTTTAGCAGTGTTCATTATAATTATGGTAAATTATCAACTGCATAACACATATATTTGATTAGGCAATTTCTTTAATTGTTTTAATTGATTAATTTAATTACCATTTTAATTAATTTAACAGTGTTCATTTTAATAGTGTAAAACGATGGCTTAATTGTCCATCTAGCATAGGCCTTAGCAACATAACCAATATTCCCCAATAAAGTACTAACAATCACCACATAGCATAATGCAGCATAATGCAGTATGTTGCTCCCACTTAATAAATAGAAAATTCATCTGAGGCGGATTTTGTCCTAGATAGCAATTTTATTAAGGGGATTTTGTCCACTTCAAAATTTCACACATGAAGGGGATTATGTCCACTCATGGGGGGATTATGTCCAGATATACAAAAATACATGAAGGGGATTTTGTCCGAAGGGGATTATGTCTGACATTCAAGAAATACATGTCTCAAAATTCATTTTCACTATATATCTATATTGTCTGCGTTTCTCGCAAGTACTATACTCTATATTGTCTGCATTTTACTATATATTCTATACTGTTAATATAAGAACTACATGTCTGCAAAATTCATTTTCACTATATATCTATATTGTCTGCGTTTCTTGCTTATTGATAATAGTTGTGTATGATAAGGTAAGTGTGACTTCACATTTGCACGATTTAATTTCCTATAGCCTCTAGGGATTAACATAGCACCTTATTTAAAGATAAGTGTGACCATATATCCTGTGTTTTTTTCTGGGGGGCGATTTACATTAAATGTATTTAATATTTAACAAAACATCAGCGTTTAGAGAGGACAGTACCCCTCACAGATATATAAACTCCATGGTATCCTTGAAATTCAACAATCTCAAAATCTCTGAACTAAAGATATCCATTTATTTCATTTAAATATAAATGTATAATGAAGAACAATATAGATTAATAGTGAAAATGAATTTTGCAGAATGATTATTGTATTTCTTTTATTAACAATATAGAACAAATAGTAACATGCAGACAATAAAGGGTATATAGTACCTGCAAGAAACGCAGTTAATATAGTCATATAGTGAAAATGAATTTGCAGACATGTATTTCTTTTATTAACAGTATTGAACATAAAGTAAAATACAGACGATATAGAGTATATAGTACTTGCAAAGAAACGCAGACAATATAGATATATAGTGAAAAAAAATTGCAGACATGTATTTCTTTTATTAACAGTATAGAATATATAGTAAAATGCAGACGATATAGGAATTGCACGAAACGCAGACAATATAGATATATAGTAAAAATGAATTTTGCAGAATAAATACTGTATTTCTTTTATTAACAATATAGAACATATAGTAAAATGCGGACAATATAGAGTATATAGTACTTGCGAGAAACGCAGACAATATAGATATATAGTAAAAATGAATTTTGCAGACATGTATTTCTTTTATTAACAGTGTAGAATATATAGTAAAATGCAGAAGATGTAGAGTATAATTATATACTCGGTTCCAAAAGAAAGTGTGCACTTTTTACTGTTGAATATTTAGAAAATTAACAGACGTTTCTTTTGCAAATTTTGCATTGTTAGTCCTAAGTACACACTACATCGATCCAATATAAAATCTATCCCGTGCTGCACGGAATTTTCGCTTTATATGGCAATACATAATATAGCATGATTTGCACGTGCAGTCCGAGGCGAAGGTACATGTCACAGGAAATGTGTATAGACATAATCCTTATACCCACTACATTGGGAAAAACACATTTAATTTTACAGCGCTTGTCACTCAACATGCCTAGACTGAATCAAAATCAGCGAATTCAAGCATAAACGATGGTTGCTCGTGGCGATAACGTCTCCAACGTCAGAAGAGCGTTCGGTTGTCACAGAAACACAATATTTTAGTTGCGCCAACGTTACCGACAAACAGGTGGGGTAGCAGATCGTCGTAGACCCGGTAGACCGAGGGTTACAAACCCTCGAACGGACAGATTCACTACGTTGACGCACCTTCTACGTCGTTTTCAAACGGCGACAAGTTCTGTAAGGCAGTATGGTATCAGCAAAAAGACAGTGTTGCGCCGCCTCAGGCAAGCCCGGCAACCCATTCGGCCAAGGAGGCCCTGTGTGGGCCAAGTGCTTACAGCACGTCATCGGGCAACGACATTTCCGTTGGGGGCGACAGCAGTGGGCTCGGGTTCTATTCTCGAATGAGTCTAGGTTTAACCTAAGTCATTATGACGGTCGAATTCGAGTTTTTAGAAGAAGAGGGGAAGGTTTTGCTGATAATTGTCTCATTGAAAGGGACCGATTTGGAGGTGAGAGTGTTATGGTATGGGGAATTCTTGGAATTGCAAGAAACGCAGACAATATAGATATATAGTGAAAATGAATTTTGCAGAATTGTATTTCTTTTATTAACAGTATAGAACATATAGTAAAATGCAGACGATAAAGAGTATATAGCACTTGCAAGAAACGTAGACAATATAGATATATAGTGATTTGATATGATAAACACGTTTTTTGTGTCGCCTCTACGGAGTAGTGGCGACATATAGGGATCACTTCTCCGTCGTCTGTCTGTCCGTCTGTCTGTGTGTCTGTTTGTCCGTCCGTCCGTCACAAAACTTGTCCGGACTACTCCTCATAAACTACTGGTGCAATTTCATCCAAACTTTACAGGAATGATCAGTACCAAGTCTAGTTGTGCATATTGTCAGCATTTTCCGGTTCAATTATTTTTGTCAGAGTTATGGCCCTTTAATAATTTTTATTTTTAAAGTTTGTCCGGACTACTTCTCTTATACCACTAACGCAATTTCATTGAAACTTTACAGGATTGATCAGTAGCTCAAGTCCTTGCGCATATTGCACGGGTTTTCCGGTTGAACGATTTTTGGCCGAGTTATGGCCCTTTGATAAAAAGGTGTTTTTTTCTGTGTGTTGCCATATACACAAAAGCTTGTCCGGAGTACTCCTCATAAACTACTGGTGCAATTTCATCCAAACTTTACAGGAATGATCAGTACCAAGTCTTGTTGTGCATATTGTCAGCATTTTCCGGTTCAATGATTTTTGTCAGAGTTATGGCCCTTTGATAATTTTTATTTTTAAAGTTTGTCCGGACTACTTCTCTTATACCACTAATGCAATTTCAATGAAACTTTACAGGATTGATCTGTAGCTCAAGTCCTTGCGCATATTGCACGGGTTTTCTGGTTGAATGATTTTTGGCCGAGTTATGGCCCTTTGATAAAAAGGTGTTTTTTTTCTGTATGTTGCCAGATACACAAAAGCTTGTCCGGACTACTCCTCATCAACTTCTGGTGCATTTTTATCCAAACTGTATAGGAATGATCAGTACCAAGTCTAGTTGTGCACTGTCCGTCTGTCTGTCCGTCTGTCACAAAACTTGTCCCAACATGAAATTGGCCATCATGAGGCGACACATGTGATCACTGATCGCTCTTGTTTAATGATAATTATATTTATATTTTTTACATCACATTGTTTTGCTTTCTTTTTTTTGCATAATTATATATGCTTCATTACATTGTTTTATTAATTATTTGATGATTACTTTGTAGATAGACTACATGTAAGTATAAAAATCAAATAAAAATATGCTCTGTTCTTTAAATTTATTTTGTAATTTACTTTATTGTCCCAATTAAAATTCCGCTAATTAAAGTTTACAACACTTATATTAGACATTTTATCTAAAATTCAGTTTTAGACCGACCCCCCATTGTAGTACTACGTACAACATAACCACAAAAAAATATATGAATTCATAATTAGTTCTTACACTGATTTGTCTGAATGGACATTTTCATATTAATATACATGTATTATACATATTTAATTTGAAAATTTAAAGACTCTTTAAAAAATCAAATGACAACATTAACATAGGTTTAATGTATTTGTAAAATTTTGCCACAGTCATTCTGAAAGTACGAAAATATTTGCTACGAAACAAAAGATCTATATCAATCAGATGCACATAACCAAGCCTTTGCTTGAACTGTTATTGTGTGGTAATTAGACACTGTCATAGTTCTGGCTTCCAAATTTTGTTGTTGTTGTATTAGGTTTATTTTAGCTCGGCGCCGGAAATTCCATATGTCCGAGATCTCAGCGTCCATGCCGGTCCACTCTAGAAGTCTCATCGGGGACGTCTTTTTCATGCCGATCTTCCTAAGTCCTGTACTTCGTTCGATGGAGGAAAGACAATACCGGAAAAGCATCAAGTTCCGTGACGGCTGCAAACAGGCGGTTGACATAAAACGGCTCTTGTTAGCGCCACCCTCCAGAGTTAGTCACGACAGGTCAACCAATCACCTCTGGTACTTGAGATGACTTGACCTTGACCTGCCGTGTGCCTTCTCCGCGACGTGCACGCCTCTGGAGGGATTTGGTGAAGTGGCTTCCAAAACTTTATAAGCCGCTATTTAACATTTTTGTTTTTCATCTGATGCGGCATTAAAGTTTTGGATTAGACCCGTTACGAAACCTAACCAGAATAACATAAGTTGATTTAACCTTATTTTTCACTTGCAAATACACTTGACCCAATCAATCCTTGTGCATTTTACGATAAAACAATTATTTTAATATCATTCTATACCAATTAAAGTATCAAAATATTAATACCGTCATTAAAATTGCCTATTTAACTGTAAAACATCAATTTACGCCGACAACAGTCGGCCATGACATTCAGGTGCCACGCGAGACTTCGTATGACGTCATTCGCGGGAACCGATTTGAATAGAGTTGTGTACTATATTTAGAACATTTTATTGACATGATTTCGATGTTTTTATTCAAGATAATGTCTTTATTTATTATGCCCCCCTTCGAAGAAGAGGGGGTATATTGTTTTGCTAATGTCGGTCTGTCTGTCGGTCTGTCCGTCGGTAGACCACATGGTTTCCGCTGATTATCTTAAAAAGTATTAATCACAAAGTCTTCATATTTCACATAGTGATTGGTCATAACTAGTAGATGACCCCTATTGATTTTGGGGTCACTAGGTCAAAGGTCAAGGTCACAGGGACCTTAAATGTCAAAATGGTTTCCGCTGATTATCTTAAAAAGTATGTATCACAAAGTCTTCATATTTCACACAGTGATTGGTCATAACAGGTAGATGACCCCTATTGATTTTGGGGTCACTAGGTCAATTGTCAAGGTCACAGGGGCCTTAAATGTCAAAATGGTTTCCGCTGATTATCTTGAAAAGTATTTATCACAAAGTCTTCATATTTCACATAGTGATTGGTCATAACTAGTAGATGACCCCTATTGATTTTGGGGCACTAGGTCAAAGGTCAAGGTCACAGGGACCTTAAATGTCAAAATGGTTTCCGCTGATTATCTTGAAAAGTATGTATCACAAAGTCTTCATATTTCACACAGTGATTGGTCATCACTAGTAGATGACCCCTATTGATTTTGGGGTCACTATGTCAAAGGTCAAGGTCACAGGGACTTTAAATGTCAAAATGGTTTCCGCTGATTATCTTGAAAAGTATTGTATCACAAAGTCTTCATATTTCACATAGTGATTGGCCATAACTAGTAGATGACCCCTATTGATTTTGGGGCACTAGGTCAAAGGTCAAGGTCACAGGGACCTTAAATGTCAAAATGGTTTCCGCTGATTATCTTGAAAAGTATGTATCACAAAGTCTTCATATTTCACACAGTGATTGGTCATCACTAGTAGATGACCCCTATTGATTTTGGGGTCACTATGTCAAAGGTCAAGGTCACAGGGACTTTAAATGTCAAAATGGTTTCCGCTGATTATCTTGAAAAGTATGTATGACAAAGTCTTCATATTTCACATAGTGATTGGTCATCACTAGTAGATGACCCCTATTGATTTTGGGGTCACTAGGTCAAAGGTCAAGGTCACAGGGGCCTTAAATGTCAAAAGGGTTTCCGCTGATTATCTTGAAGGTATTCATCACAAAGTCTTCATATTTCACCTAGTTATTGGTCATATAAGTAGATGACCTCTATTGATTTAGGGGTCATTAGGTCAAAGGTCAATGTCACATTGGCCTTAAATGTCAAAATGGTTTTCGTTGATTTTTCCATAATTGAACACTTCCATGTAGCCATTTTCGGCAAGTTTTTGTAATAAAATTACCAATTATGTGAGTCAATGGCTAGAAAGGCGGTATATGTGTCGTTCGACATTCTTGTTTTCATTAATTTTTGGTACTTAAATATGATTTTATTGAATATAAAAGTCAGTAAATCCCCTTTTTCAATATCTTTAAAAAAAGTAATTTATAAAAATATTGGAAGCACATGGGTTCGTAAAGGTCAATCTCGTAATCACGTGGTTAAACATTTTGGCAATATGGCGGCCAAGTGCTTACCTGTCGGAAACTATAAGGTAGTTTATGTTCGTAATAAGATTTTTATTTGTCCATCCTTGGCTTATCAACAGATTATATATAGTTTTATCAAGGTATGCTTCACTTTACTTCATGGCATGTTCGATGGATGAATACGAGCGTGTCAGATTCCTGGCACGATTATTGGTGGACTTTCCCTACGGGGTTGTCTTCAGCGTTCACGTCATGTCAAACTATATAAACGGGACCCTCGAAGACCTTAAGCTAACACTGTCATAGTTGTGAGTAGTGGGTAAGTACAGTAGTAGCTATTCTATGTAAATTAAGAAACTCAACTTTCAATAACACCTGTATTAATCGAATATTGAGGGTAAGCAGCTGAGACGTAAATGAACTTCACCCCCTAGGCCTCCAAGTCATTATCGTTCAACTCGGAACAGGACAAGTATTATAGTTGGCCGTTGTTACCTGTATACTAAAGAGTTGAAGTAAGTGTAATCATTAAATTGGAGATCTATTAAATTAGGAAAGTGCCTATGTCTGATCTAATTAGGAAATAGTGAAGGGTGTTATACAGGACACAACATATTTGTATGAACAGAACATTTATTTTACTAAAATCATTTAAACAGGTATGAAAGTGAATTATATACAAGAAATTAGAAGTATTTATTGGTGTATCGCCAATATTTGTCATCCGATTCCAATCATAATTAATGTATAGTCAATTATGCTTTGTAATGAATCATTGTGACAGAGCTCTCTCATCATGTCTCTATTTTTGTTCCTTTTGAATGTTACATTCTGTAACATGTTCCTCTGGTGTATTATTAATTTTAGATCGAGCATTTTTTAGGAATTCATTACAGTCTGTCCGATTCTGGCAGAATGAAACTCGTGTTGTCCGAGTTAAATTCTCTTAACGTCAGTCCTTGTCTCCGAATAAAGTTTCAAAAAGCTTATAATATCCGGCTTGAACTTTGATATTTCATTTATAAGCTACATATATCATATGTCCTGCGTATTTTTATTTCCACTATCTTATAATTATTTTAACTCAGGCGGTCAACTTGAGCTGAATATTAATATTCTCATGGTGTATGCAAATTGCAAAAGGGAGATAACTCTGCTGAAATAAACAATAATGACAAAGCCAATGTTTGTTAATGATTGTCATTGATATTACATGTAACTGATAATAATACATTATAACAATTTTCAACATTCAACTCGGTTGTTATAATTTAATTTGTGAAATGTCTTGGCGATAAAAAAATCATACAGGCCAGAAATAAAGGTGATGGCCCTTGTGGCCTAAAAAATAATGACTTTCGCAAGACTGGCTCAATAAATATTATACATGTTTCTTAAGTTTATTTAAAACATTATTTTGAAAATATATCATTTATAATTGGAAAAAAGTCTAGTTTTTATTATTAAAAAATCTGTTCAGGTCCCACTTTTAAATACTTTCTGTAGTTTCATTTCAGTATGTTAAATTGAATGCATTCTTCAAATGACTGATGAGATGACGAAAGTAAAGAATAATCTAACTTCATTTCTTTCAGTTAAAGGAAGAACTTAACATACCGAAACTCGCACCTTGTACTTCTGAATATGCAACTGTGAAGAAAGTCCACTGTTGAAAAGACATCACTAGAGGAACAAGAACTTCAAATTTCTGCGTTGAAACAGGTAAAACTTGTACAATCAACTGGGGGGTTGATATAGTTTTTTATTTATTTTTTTTGTTCACTTTGTGTAGATTTCGGCTTGTTTCAACAGATGGAAATTATGGAGATTGTCACCCCATAAAATTCCTGCCAACATTTACTGATTAAATTTAACCCTGTTGAAAATTTTGAACAAGTTATGAAAAATAATAGGACATGTCATTTAATTTTTATGCTAAATGTGTAATTGTTCTAACCTATAAATAGAAATGTAAATTACATTGTATTTTATGTTTTGATGTTTTTAAGAAAGTGTGGTTTATTATTTATGTACAAAAATGTATCTAGACTAAAATCATATGTATTTAGTGCAAGAAATGAAGCTGGTAGTGACCAAATTTATGAAGATATGCCAGGGTTGGATCATAATGATATTCATGAACCAGTATGTATAAGTAATATATTATTCTAACACGACCCACATATACAGTGCCCTCCAAAAGTACTTGGACAAACTATTTTTGGTGTTGTTTACACAATTAAAGTAATGTAAAACATAAATCAAAAGTGAAATGATGATCAATTTAGTAAAAGTATTTATTTAGTTTTGTATAATCAGAAAAAACATTTAACATCTCAGTATAACACATAAACAACAAGTAAATTTGAACATCAACGTGATGCAAATTATGAAAGTAGTGATCTACTTCAATACTTTTGTGTGACCTCCTCTGGCCCTTATTACAGCTTGAATCCTTAGTGATATGCTTCTTACAAGTCTTTTACATGATTCATAACGTACTGATTCCCGAACAGTTTTCACATTTTGTTCCAGCTCACGGAGATTATGGCTGTGTTTATTTCTGAGTTCAATTTTCACAATCTGCCACAAATTTTCAATGTAGTTAAAATCAGGTGACTGAGTAGGCCATTTTAAACACTTAAATTCATTCTCCTCTTTCTACTGTTCAACAATTCTTGCTCTATGGCAGGTAGCACCATCATCCTAGAAGATGAAGTTGTTACCATATCCCAACAAATGCGCCGAAGGTATAGCAAAGTCCTCAATAATCTTGATTTATCCTTGTGAATTAAGTCGGCCATCAACACCAGACAGAATTCCAGTGCCATATAACTCATTGCTCCCACACCATCACACTACCACCCACAAATTTTACAGTTAGGGTAACACAGTCATCTCTTAATTGTTCACACTGAACGTCTGCGAACATAAACACGCCCCATCACTTTGGAATAAATTAAATTTAGACTCATCTGAGAACATCACAGTCGACCAATCAACCCAAGACCAATCAGCATGCTCTCTGGCAAAGTTCAAACGGAGTTGCCTGTGTCTTGGTGAAAGCAAAGGCTTCTTTAAAGCAAAATGACCATAAAGTCTTGCATCATGTAGACGACGTCTCACTGTTGTTGCAGAAGCAAACACATGTGAGGTTTGCCAATCTCGTCGTAGCTCATTCACTGTTGCGTTCCTGTTTTGCAGTGAAGGTCGCACTGATAGTCGGTCATCTCTTTTGTCTGATACATTTGGCCTCCCCGTCCTAGCACGATCTTTGTGGGTACCAGTGGCCTCGTACCGTTTCAAAGTGTAGTAGACTGTTGACCTGAAGTAAACAAAGACAGATTAGAAAATAAAATTAAAGCAGCAAGATTAATAACATATAGCAGTAAATGAAAAATGACAATTTGATTGAAATTTTGAACAAGAAAACATTTTAGAAAAAGCTAATCTCTTACCTTGGTCGATCCATCTGAATGGCGATATCCGCTACTGAGACTCCCTGCTCCCTCATAATCTGGCATCGTTATCTTTCATTTTGAATAGGAGTTGACTTACAGATTTAATATTTTCAATACAAAACACACTTTTGATGCAAAACATGGAGGAAACCTTTCTTATAAGAATCTTAATTTTATTGTTTGAAATTTCATATCTTTATTAGAGAAAGTAAAATATTAAATATTTTATTTATTAAATCACTCATATTGCTGAATTTTTATTAAATGCTTTTTTTATTTACCCCCTTTTAATTCTACCCTGAACAGAACCAAATATTGTATAAACTATTGACAGATGAAACAAATTTTGCCAGTGAATGATAAATTTTAACTGTTGGCATTCTATACTTAGATATGTGACGTAATCATTATACATATGACGTAACTACTAAAAATACGACCCGCGAAACTAAGTAGGCGAAATGTAGCTAAATAGTCAGGTACAGTTATGTTGTGTTAGAATCGGAATAATATATCCAAATCTGTGATTTTATCGCTTTATAGAATCACTGTTTGTTGTTCGGATGCGCAACATTATATAACTCGGGTTACGCCCTCATAATATAATTCCTCGCATCCATTTTATCGATTTTATTAAGCGATTAAATCACAGTTTGGGAAATATTTTTTCTTGAAAAGAAACTGCATATACCCACCTCTGAAAGTATGAAAGCTTAGTAAACACGTTTAAGGACAGGAAGGGAATGTTTTCATTTAGCTTACCCCTCTGGCATCATAGCTTAGTCGGAAAAAATCAATATGCATATCCCTCTAGGTAGGGCTGTCATTGATAGAAAATTTTGTATCGATATATCAAGAGACAAATATCAACTATATATCGACTTTGACAGTAGATACAATAAAAACAAATTTAAATATGTGTTATAAATTTGGATAATAGTGTTATGAACATTTGTATTAGACATTAAAATACTAAATAGTGCAAATAAATATTAACTTGTTAACTGGAGCAGAGTTTTGTTTTAGGAACAATAATAATGGCATTTTTTAAAGACTTGATAGGCCTTTAATGTTTTCTTAATTCACTGCAAACATTATATACATGTTCACTATGAAAATTTGACATTATTTCAGACAGAGGGATGATCCTATAACATATTTTTGCAGTTATGCCCCTTTTTTGACTTGTACTTTCTTCCTGAGTTCAGATTTAGATCAAAAACAGAAACTGTTACATTTATTTCATGCTTTCCAGTGTTTTATTGTAATATATCAGATGATTATATTCTGATAAACCACTAGTGAAATTTATAAGATATAATTTTCACTGTAGCCGGACTATATCTGAATGCGAATGAAAAGAATATCATAACTAAATGGAATAACAGGCAGAAAAAAATGCCGTCATACGTAAATTTTGCTTCTTTAGGAAGAGAAAGTCGATGTCACTATAAATCATGTTAAAAATGTAACAAAGTTAGAGAACTTTAACAGAACTATATTTCAAAATCGATCATGTGACGTCATGATGTGATGACGTCACAAAGGAGAATGCGCGACGTTACGCGGCAAAATCAATAAAAAATACTTCAAATCACTTAAAAAAACATGAAATAAAAAGAAAATTTATTTGTTTTACATATAAGATTGAAATAAATGTCATTCGTGAACACCAGCTATTATATTTTCACTCGTGGCTACGCCACTCGTGAAAATATTGCATCTGGTGTTCACTCAGTGAAATTATATTTTAATCTTACACGCAAAACAAACAAATATCCTCTATATATTACTTCAAACTTTGGAGTATTTGTTCACTTTTAAATTTGGAATGGATTTGTAGTGGGGTTGAGGTAATCAAAAAAAAAAATTTTTTTTGCTTCATTATTTCTCTTGTTTGACTGTCTTTCCTTTTCTTCTTTTATATTTATCTAACGTTTATAACTATTTGATTCACAGATGGAGCTTGGACCAATGTATACCGCTGTCAAATTACAAGGTTTCCCGGATGCTGATATCCACAAATCCTACTCAGATCAAGATGAAAATTTCTCTGAGGTTGGTTTTTTTTCATTTATTTACATTTTTTCTTCTAAAACGTAAGTTAATAATTCGTTTTTTGCTTAACAATAAAATACATGGTTTTTTAAGTATTGCATAACCTGTATAAGTAATAGTGGTTTGCTTTGTCGTATTGTTTATCTTTAATTTGCATAAAAAAAATTATGTTTTGTTCCAAACGGCATAATCCTGGATTCATATATCTGACATTAAGTCTTTGAAATTTTTCAAGGCAAATTGAAAGCCCGTACAAATGCAGAGCGAGTGCATTTTATGAAGGGGAGTAAATTTAGAGGGTCTCTTGGCCCTGAAAAAATTATCGAGGCCTGGGTGTGGCTTTATTTTATTTTTTTTCTTCAAGACAAGAGAATTTTTTAAATACATGTTAATGGCCATCATTCCTGTTTCCAGGCAAGTTCTTATAATATAAGAGTGTGCTGTAGGAAGGCACTTTTTAGCTTGACTTTACGAAGTATATGGAGAGCTGTGCTACTCGCCGCGTCCGCGTCCAGATTTCAGATTAAAGTTTTAGTGCAGTTGAATATTTTTCACTATAACTTTTTCATTTCTTAAGGTATCAATTTCAAACTACGAATATATGTTCCTTATCATCAACCACATCTTATGTGACAAGGTTCATAACTCTAGCCCCAATATTTTCAGATTTATCTCCCCATGAACTTAGAATTTTCCTTAAAAATTATTTTTTTTTACTGTAACTTATATATTACTTAAGGGATCAACTTCATACCTCCTATATATGTTCCTTGTCATTAACCACATCTTATGTGACAAGGTTCATAACTCTAACTTTTTCATTTCTTAAGGTATCAATTTCAAACTACGAATATATGTTCCTTATCATCAACCACATCTTATGTGACACAGTTCATAACTCTAGCCCCAATATTTTCAGATTTATCTCCCCTTGAACTTAGAATTTTTTTAAAAAAATATTATTTTTACTGTAACTTCTTTATTACTTAAGGGATCAATTTCATACTTCAAATATATGTTCCTTATCATTAACCACATGATATCTTATATTCATAACTTTAGTACCAATGTTGCAAGAATTATCTGCCCGTTAACTTAGATTTTTAAACTACTGAAAAATGTTATTTTTTATTTAAACTTCTTTAGTTTTAAAGGTATCTACCTCAAACTTCAAATACATATTCCTTATCATAAACAATATCTTATGTGACAAGGTTTATAACTCTTTTCAGATTTATCTCCCTTTGAACTTAGAAAATTCTTAAAGAAATATTATAACTTCTTTACTTTTTAAGGTATTTACTACAAACTTCAAATATATATTTCTTATCATTTCACACATGCTGTGTGACAAGGTCCATAACTCTATAGTGTGACTATTCTAGAATTTTTTCCCCTTGAACTTGGAATTTACGTTAACAACAATAACTTCTTGTCATAAGAAGAAATATATTTATATCATAATTACACCCCCAAAAATGAAGTTTTGGGGGGTGGGGGGGTATATAGGAGTCACCCGGTGGTCGGTCGATTGGTCTGTCTGTCGGTCCAGCGGTCCGTTTTATTTTCCTTGTCCGGAGTATGTATGTATATTACTGATAGGCACCTTTCTGGTATGTGAATCATCTCTAACTTTCCCCTTCAACTGTGGTCGAAGCACCCATTTGAGTAGGAATAAAGGTTTTTGATTTCGATTGCTCAAGCCAATCAAATGTTTCTACTAACTCAGTTCTTTGACTTTAATTACAGAGTTTATCTAGCCCTTTGATTAACTAATTGCTTGTCGGAAGCCATAAGCTGACAAAACTAACTGGTGTTGAAGACTCGAATCATAAACTTCATATCAATCATGATCAAGCACAATAGGGAAGGCCTTGCATAAGAACCCATTAAGCGTCTATCGTAACAAGCTACACTACGATCTCTCCTATATGCTCATTTTGATATATTTTTCCATTGTACTGGCGCTCCTCGTTCTGTTTAAGATCGGACTATTAGTTAAGTTGAAAATCTCAATATACATCATACATAAGATTGTACAAGTGATGCAATTGAGAAGGTAGACAGTGACAACAAAAGAAGTCATCAACTCCATTTGGGTGTTACAGAGTTACCGTCACCTTTGTACTACTTTTCCTATAGACCTTCACAGAGAGCATAGTGGAAACCTGGTTGGATCAAAACAACTTCATCAATGGTCAAGCACACATAGTGCGAGTGCATTTTACTATATTATTCCCTCTTTGGACTCTTATTTTAGTGTTGGAGATATAACTAGTGTTTATAGTACGGTCATTGTGATGCGGCATATTCAATTATAACTTCATTACAATGGTCAAGCCATTGATTAGAGGAGGAAGGTGCAGTGCATGAGGAACATACTGCATCGTGTATCTTAATGAAATTCTGTATAATCTGCCTTTGTTATGACTCTTTCTCCTCTGTAGCTGGTAATGCCATAACTATCCCCTGGACGGATTGAGAATTCAGAGTACAAACTTCAATGCGCTCAGTATGTCAAGCACATTAAGAGGAATTGCATTGCACAAGATTATATAACTTCCATTTTACAAATTACTAGAGTTATTGCTCCATTATGATACTTTTTCTTTACTGTGTTCTCCAGTAGCATAACTTAAAAAAAATCATAGGCATGGTTTGGAATTTAAAACTTCAACTTCATTTAGTGCGTAGCTGCACCCCTTTTCCGTACTTAGATTCACACGATTAGAGCAGGATTTGGCATTGTGCACAGATTTTGAGAACCATTATACTGCCATTTGTTTGTGCTAAATTACAGTATGTCCATACCCTAGCGCTTTAGTAACTTCTCTTGTCACCAGCCATACTTTGAAACTTACTGGTTGGAATTAAAAACTTCATTAACAAATTGTTCAAGCACAGAAACTTTAACTGTGTTCCAGGAGACTAATTATTAGAGTTATTGCCCTTTGTTACTTTTCCATTGCTTTTTTTCTTGTCCAGCAGCATAACTTAAAAAACTACTAGTTTGGAATTCAAAACTATTTCAAACAATGGTCAAGTATATTGAGAGGAAGTGCAGTGCACAGAAACCATAACTCTTTTTTGACTAATTCAAAAGTTTTTGCCCTTTGTTACTTTTTATTGTAATGCATAACTTGGAAAATTAATGGTTGGAATTCAATGAAACTTTATACAATGGTCAAGGGCAGTGAGATGAAAGTGCAGTGCACAAGAACAATAACTCTATTTGGACTAATTTAAGTTATTGCTTTGTAACTTTTTTTTGTCCAGTGCATAACTTGAAAACTAGTAGGAATTCAATACAGCTTCATACAATGGTCAAGCGCAATGAGAGGAAGTGCAGTGTACAATAACCATAAAACTCAATCTTCAGTATTTTTTAGGGGTTATTGCCCTTTGTTTCCTTTTCCTTTGTCTTTCTGGACTTCATCAATGGCCAACCACATTGAAAGGAAATGCAACATACAAGAACCATAACTATCTTGCCCACAACCATAACTCTATTTCAATTCTTTACAAGGTTACTGTTACTAGTAACATCCTCATTTCCGAAGCAGTCTTGCGGGGGTATTAATCACATTTAGTGATAGTTCTAGTTGGCTTTCCTTTTATAGTTTTGTATTCCTTACTGCGTCCAGTATTTAATTTTGCCCCCGCCATATAATGGCCGGGGCATATAGTGTTACCCTGTTCCGTCATTCTGTCATCATCAGTTTCTGTTCATTATCTTAGTAACGGTTGCACACATTTAACTCAAATTTGACATATGGATATGTCATAAGAAATTACAGGTCAAGTTTGAATTTGGTCATGGTTCGATGATTTTTGGCAGTAATGCCCCTTTTACTTTAAAAATAATATGAAATTTTCAGTTTCCGTTCATTATCTCCACAACGGTACAAGAGATTCAACTCAAACTTGACAGGTGGATATGTCATGAGAAAATTCAGGTTTAGTTCAAATTTGGTCATGGTTCGATGATTTTTGGCAGAATTATGCCCCTTTCACTTTGAAAATAATATGAAATTTTCAGTTTCCGTTCATTATCTCCCCAACGGTACAACACATTTAACTCAAACTTGACATATGGATACGTCAAAGGAATGCGCAGGTCAATTTAAATTTGGTCATGGTTCGATGATTTTTTGGCAGAGTTATGCCCCTTCACTTTGAAAATAATATGAAACTTTCAGTGTCTGTTTATTATCTCCCAACAGTGTTTACATATTCAACTCAAAATCTGACATATGTAATGTCAAAGGAATGCGCTGGTCAAGTTGGGAATTTTGGTCATGTTTCGATTATTGTTTGGCAGTTATGTCCCTTTTACTTTGAAAATAATATGAAATTTTCAGTTTCCGTTCATTATTTCCTCTAGGGTTTATAACACATTCAACTCAAATTTGACATATGGATACATCAAAGAAATGTGCAGGTCAAGTTTGAATTTTGTCATGGTTTGATGATTTTTGGCAGAGTTATGCCCCTTTAACTTTGAAAAAAAGGAAATTTTCAGTTTCCATTCATTATCTCCCCAACATATTCAACTCAAATTAAAGATATGATAGAATGCATTGGTCAATTTCGAATTTCGAAATAATTTGTGCAAACAAATTTGGAACTAAATATTATTACATCTTAAATTTTGGTTGCATGCGGGGGCATCCGTGGCATGATGACATATTTCTAGTTAGTCAAGCTTCGCTGTCTCCTGTGACAGCTCTTGTAGGTTTTTATTCTTTTTATAATGTGTTAGTGTATGTCTTTTACATTTTCAGACTTCCTGCCATAACAGCAATGGGGAGATTTACAAAAACACGTGTGGTCATCCTTGTGTGTATTGTTCTAAAATTAAAGACGCTATTTCTGAGGATCATAATTTCTGTGCCAAAATAAGTACCGTATCTGTTGGTACGCAGACTGAGGACGAAACTAATGAAAATGAGAATGTTTGTAGTAAGGTACTCTTCTCAACACCTAAAAAGAAAGATGCTGATGTTGCATTGAACATCCCATCAATCAGCATAGGTCTTGACGATTCTGAATTGAGGGATCTTTTAGCGTTAGAAGCCTCATTCAGAGATGATTCTGATTCAACTTTTACTTGTTTAACAGATTCAGAGTCAGACAGTGACAAGGAGAAAACAGACAGTGAAAGTACTATTGTAAGTGAAAAGAAGTACATAGTGTTTGAGTCAACCCTTGAACAATTATTTCTTGCCCCATTGCAATTGCCCAATTGACCCAGATGACATTAAAAGAACTCATATTGAAGGCAGTTTTCTGTCATGTGAAATAATATGTACAGCTGGTCATACTATCATGAACAGGAAGTCTCGACCTATGTTGGGTAAGATGCCGGCAATTAATCTTTCATGTAGTGCAGCAATATTATTTTGTGGGCAGACGTACACGCATATAGCTGAGTTTGCTAAATTTATGAATCTTGGATTTATGTCTGACACAACTTTCTATAGGATACAACGTGATCAAGTGATGCCTGTTGTGTTGGATACTTGGCAACAGATTCAGTCTGAACTTCTGCAAAGTGTAAAAAAATCTGGAAGGCCACTTCGTTTATCTGGTGATGGAAGATGTGACAGTCCTGGATATAATGCTAAATACTGTACTTATTCCATTATGGACTTAGAAACAAGTGCCATTTTAACATATGTTGTAGTTAGTACAAGTAACTGAAACAGGCAGTTCTGGGAGAATGGAAGCAGAAGGTTTCCGTAGGTATATGAACTTTCTTTTAAATGAAGGTTTTGTCATAGAAGTTATGGCAACTGACAGGCATGTGTAAGGGAAGGAGTTTAATGTTTGGCATCTGGCAAAAAATATTAAACAAGAGGGCCATGATGGCCCTGAGTCGCTCACCAGAAACAACTGCTTTTCAGTGTTGGAATGTCATTATATTCTATTATTAAATTTGAGCATAGAATATGTTTAAACAATAATTTGAAGAAATGCCATGACCTGGGGTATTTAAGCTTTAGCTTAAACGGAGCTAGTCAAATTAATATTAGCAAACTTGATGAAAGACTCCATAAGAATGCTACAAAGTTCGGTGATCATCGATCAATTATTTCAGTAGGAAATGATGTTCAAAGGTTTTTTTCTAATTTTTAGCTTAAAGGGGCTAATTAAATTAGTATAAGCAAACTTGGTAAAAGAGTACCGAGGAATGCTACAGATAAAGTTTGGTGATCATCCATCAATTGGTTCTGAAGTAGAAGTTGTCTAAAGGTTTTTAACCAGGTTTTCAACGAAAACCGGGTTATTGTCGAAGTTATTGTCGGGTTATTGTCCGAAGTCGGCGGGCGGGCGGGCGTCAACTTTTGGTTTCCGCTCAATAACTTAAGTTTGCTTTGGCCTATTGACACCAAACTTGGTGTGTAGGTAGCTTATATCAAGAGGCAGCTTGGGATTGCTACATATGTGTCTGTGATCAAGGTCAAGGTCACTGTTACTAAAAATAGAAATTCAGTTTCCGCTCAATAACTTGAGTTTGCTTTGGCCTATTCACACCAAACTTGGTGTATGGATAGCTTATATCAAGAGGCAGCTTGGGATTGTTACCCAGGTGTCTGCGATCAAGGTCAATGTCACTGTTACTAAAAATAGAAATTCAGTTCTGCTCAATAACCTGAGTTTGCTTTGGCCTATTGACACCAAACTTGATGAATGGGTAGCTTTATATCAAGAGGCAGCTTGGGATTGTTACCCAGGTGTCTGTGATCAAGGTCAAGGTCACTGTAACTAAAAATAGAAATTCAGTTTCTACTCAATAACCTGAGTTTGCTTTGGCCTATTGACACCAAACTTGATGAATGGGTAGCTTATATCAAGAGGCAGCTTGGGATTGCTACCCAGGTGTCTGTGATCAAGGTTAATGTATTTAGTTTTCATGTTATAACTTTAGTTTGCTTTGACCTTTTGACACCAAACTTGCTGAGTGGCAGCTTTGGATTGCCACTTAGATATCTGGGAGCAAGGTCAATGTAATTTGCTTAAAATAGAATTTTGAGCTTCTATATATAACTTCAGTGCACTTTGACCTATTGATCAAAACTTGGTCGTTGAAAACCTGGTTTTCGTCGCATTGCGGCGCTTCTTGTTCTATTTTTAGTTTTAGTGGCCCCTAAAAGGGGCCAATCAAATTAATATGAGCAAACTTGATAAAAGATTACCCAAAAATGCTACAGACAAAGTTTGGTGATCATCCATTAATTAGTTCTGTAGAAGATGTTTAAACGTTTTTCTATTTTTAATTTAAGCGGCCCCTTAAAGGGACTAATCAAATTAATATGAGCAAACTTAATAAAAGACTACCCAATAATGCTACAGACAAAGTTTGGTGATCATCCATCAATTAGTTCTGTCGAAATACACATTTAAATTCATATGAGCAAATTTGATAAAAGACTACCCAAGAATGCTACGGACAAAGTTTGGTGATCATCCATCAATCAGTTCTTTAGAAATAGACATTTAACGGTATTTCTATTTTTAGCTATAGAGACCCCAAAAAGGGGCTAATCAAATTATTATGAGCAAACTTGATAAAAGACTACCAAAGAATGTTCTTCCATCAATTAGTTCTGTAAAAATAGACATTTAAAGGTAGTTCTATTTTTAGCTTTTGCGGCCCTAAAAGGGGCCAATCAAATTCATATTAGCAAACTTGATAAAAGACTACCCAAGAATGCTTACAGACAAAATTTGGTGATCATCCATCGAAATAGACATTTAAAGGTATTTCTATTTTCACGGGGGAGGAAGTGTTACACGAAGGATGGAGTTCTTATGATAACTTGTTCAGGAGTTCTTGTGATAACTGTCACGGAGTTCGTCGGAAAACATCTGTATATACTACAAAAACACTCGTCAAAAGTGGTTATTTTCATTGTTCAAAAATGAGTTAAACGTTAATGATTAAGCTTGTCTTACATCTTGTATTATGTGTCAAAAACTAATTCACATGCTATTTTTCATCGCCTCTTGCTTCAAATCTGGTAGTTTTGAGTAAAATTTCCAAATTATTTGTCAATTCACAAGTTTTGACCGGTTTATTTCTTGTCTTCATCCTTGCCATACACAATTACCTAATTACTAGTACATATTATGCAAAATTGCAAACATAAAGCACCTGCTAACAGATTTATACTCGATCTTTTAAATGTCCCGGAGTTCTTGTGATAACTCTGAAGATGTCACAGAGTTCTTATGATAACTTTTGCTATTGCCAGTGTGTTTCTTGCGCTAAATCACGGCACGTTTTGGCTTTTATTATCATTCAATAAGATTGTAAATCATTATGAAATGCAGAACGATCATCCTTTGCACAAAAATGTGGGCAAAACGTTGGTCTTTAGTGTCTGCAAAGGATAAATAGGTGATAGGCTATCATCAACAGTAAAAATTGAACTAGCGGCCACTGATATTCAGCAGTATAATGGCTTAAACCACAAAACAAAAGATGTCTCAAAAAGTACACGTTGTTCTCAGTTTCACATGTTTTAAGCAACCACCTTTCTTAAGCAGACAATATATAGGCATATTTCCTTACCTAAGGGCTAAGTAATATGTATCATTTTATACCATAAATAAATAAGTATATAACCAGGATAATTTCCCACCTATGTCTTAAAAAAGTACGATACATGATAAAGACTCAACAGCGGTTGGCTCTATCTACCAAACTCTCGAAAAAATTTGAACTGTCCCTCCAGGTTCCAGATTTACCTAGAATGGGATTTCAGTTATTGTGCATGGGCATTTAAACTAGAATCACCCAGGTGTTGCTTGTAAGTGTTGCAAGTTCTCTAATGTAACTTTAATTAAACAACTGACAAAACTTTGAAACATATTAATCGCAGTACTATTATAACTGCTGTTTTACATAGAAAACAAATGTTTCTCTGATTGATGCAGTAACATAGATGCTTAACTGAGAATTGCTTGTCTGGATTAAAATGATAAAGGGCCAGAAAACTGCTAGGGGCCGGAAACTGCTAGGAAACCAGTACATGAATCCTTTTTCCAGTCTCAAACAAAAAAATATACTATGAAAAAGAAACGGGGGGTAAGACATAATATCTCTTGAACTAAAATTCACTCAAAACCAACATTATATATCCTTTTTTGCGCAAAGGATAAGCGCACTACATTTCATAATGATTTACAATCTCATTGAATAATAAAAAACGCTAAAACGTGCCGTGATTTAGCGCAAGAAACACAATGGCAATAACAATAGTTATCATAAGAACTCTGTGACATCCTCAGAGTTATCACAAGAACTCCGGGACATTTGAAAAATCGAGTATAAATCTGTTAGCAGGTGCTTTATGTTTGCAATTTTGCATTATAATTAGGTAATTATGTATGGCAAGGATGAAGACCAGAAATAAACAGGTAAATACTTGTGAATTGACAAATAATTTGGAAATTTTTCTCAAAACTACCAGATTTGAAGCAAGAGGCGATTAAAAATGGCATGTGAATTAGTTTTTGACCCATAATACAAGATGTAAGACAAGCTTAATCATTAAAGTTTAATTTAGCACCTAAACTCATTTTTGAACGATGAAAATAACCACTTTTAACGAGTGTTTTTGTAGTATATACAGATGTTTTCCGACGAACTCTGTGACAGTTATCACAAGAACTCCTGAACAAGTTATCATAAGAACTCCATCCTTCGTGTAACACTTCCTCCCCCGTGATTTTTAGCTTTTGCTAAAAGGGGCCAAGCAAACTTGATAAAACACTACCCGTGAATGCTACAAAGTTTGGTGATCATCCATCCATTAGTTCTGTAGAAGAAGATGTTTAAAGGTTTTTAGCCCTAGAGACTCGTCTGTAGCATTCTTGGGAAATCTTTTAGCATATTAGCTCATATGAATTTGTTTGGCCCCTTTTAGGGGCCGCTAAAGCTAAAAATAGAAAAACCTTTAAACATCTATTTCGACAGAACTAATTGATGTAAGTTCATTACTGAATTTATTGCACTCGTTTTAACATTTGATCAAAATTAAACTTACACAATGTATGCATGTACCTTGATATCAAAGGATTTATGAATACATAATTCCTTTCTATATACAAAATGTGACACTTTTCGTCTTTGCACTTTTGGAACTATTTAAGTTTTTAGTAAATGCCATTTTTTGATAACTGTTGGCCTTTGGGGACTGTTGTTTCGATTCATCATTATTATCATTATTATTTGTTTTGTTTTTCTTTTTCTAAATAGAAACCACGTTTAAGGTTAGCTATTTATTAGTTTACATGATATTTTTAAATGATCATTTTAACATACATAACATGTAGGTCTGGAAACTATACCTACAAGTATATATTTGTATGCATACTAGTATATATTTGTATACATCTGTATAATGTGAATATCTTATAAAAAAAAACTACTTACGAAAACGGAGAAACTTTGTAACACATAATGGAGACGTGAGACTTGGTTTATGATTTTTTCGCTAGCCAGGTTTATTATATAGTAAATGGAGCCACATCTGGTTTGTGAATTAAATAAATTAATAAAATAACTGAATAACTTCATGTATTATTCATCACAGGTGAACGGCTCGTGGACATGACTTACTATACCCCGTTCCCCCTCTACAAACCTTAAACATCATCCAAACATCATAAGTATTGACAAAAATAAATTTTATGAAAAAAAAATTTTATGACTAAAAAATCATTAAGGTATTTTACTCTACTTTCATCTAGCATCTATTTTATCAGCGCATATATTCATCAATTTTTCAAAATGAAAGTAAAATGGCCCAGCAGATTGTTTTCAAATGGAGTATTTTTACTGGTCACATGAATACCTCGGACCAATAAAAATATTCCATACAGAAACAAATCTGCTGTGCCATTTTGGATAGAGAATTTGATATATTGGAGAAAGCTGCGCTATAGTTTCATTTGATTCTTTGATTGAACAATTATTACAATTTAATTTTATCATATTTAAATACGCAATACAAAGAAATATTCATTCACTTTGAATTAAGTGTGTTTTACTCGTGAGAGTTATACCGAAACAGTGCAATCAGATCTCTTCCGAGTTTCATTTGATGACAGTTGGCCACGCGACGTTCAACTCGAAGATACTTTAAACTGGAGTCGATGAACAGGTAGTTCATCGACTCCAGTTTAAAGTATCTTCGAGTTGAATTTTGTTTTGAAATGGAAGAACTTGCATAAACAGCATTCAAAGTTATTGGTCAAAAGAACTTCCAGTTTTACCCAATTTCTGAGCAAGTGCATCAAAGGTTTCATCGTAAAAGACATTTGTATTGAAAAAAGTGCATTTGATTACCTTTAAAGGCTACCATGAGAAAGCTGTTGTTTTTTATAGTAAAAACTAGCTTTTACTTGTGTACAGCTCATAGATGGAAATATTTTTAATAATAAATGTTTGTACAGTTAGACTCCAGTGGTCTGGTTAAAACTTGATTTGCTTGATAAACTAATTTTATCATAATCGACTGAAATGTATGATATATTTTAATCTTAATTGAACTGTACTTTTTTTCAAATAGCAGGTTTAGCTATAATTGTACATCTGCCTGATGACAAAAACCGGTTTTAAGAATGCTAAAACCGGGATGCTTTTACGGTGGCCCATGAAAGATATACACGTAGTTCAGTTTATATGTAATCATCAAGGTTTAACGTTTTGCATTATGTATCAAAATTATACAGAACAGATGACAAGATTGGTTGACATGCAACTATCATTTATGATTGTAAAACTGGATATCTGTAGTCAATATGTGTTCCAATTACAAGAACACTAAGTTGGTTCTAAATCACCAACCTGTAACCTGTAACCAAACACAATTGTTTATTCTTTTGCTTTGTCACCGTAGGAATTTTTTGTTATATGGATAAGGGGTTATATGTTAAGGGTGCCAATATAACTAATTTTTTAGTCATATTGATCACGTGATCGACTTTCCTGGATAATTACCAAACATAATTTCTAAATCTGTGGTGAGAAACAAATAACAATTAGACATTATCCGACATCAATTGTCACTGACTAATCGTACCAATTTAGTGTTCTTCTTACATTATACATAATTAACTTTATCACACACCCGTGCCGATTTTGCGACTCCGTAAATATGGTATTGCACGGCCGTGCATATATTTTGACGTGACGTCATTAGCGTTATAGTGTGAAGACGCGCTAAATGTTAGCGTTATACTATAGGCGCGTCAATGAAAAATGACTCTTATTTCACTTAAAACGGTCTTTATTTTGGGTATGCGATAAATAGAATATTAAATTCGTGTAAGTTCATTACTGAATTTATTACACTCGTTGAATAAAATAATATTATGCTCGCCAGAGGCTTGCATAATATAATTTTATCCAACTCGTGCAATCAATTCAGTATTAAACTTACACTCATTCAATATCCTATATGTACAAAAACGTTTAAAACAAACATGTATGCTGGCATTTCAAATTTACCATATATATTTATATATTTCATGTTCGTGGTGATTTAAACTAACAGTTTGAAAGAAGTTCAATAGTTGGCTCTAAGAAAGAACGTTGCCTCTTACATATGGTAATCAAGCCAAAGAACTGAAAATGACTAAGAAAAAAAATTAAATTATTTCTAAATTTTGATAAATCCATGTAAAGATCTTTAAAATCTAGAATGTCAGTATTGAGTTTGGCTTATTTTCATTTAAAACTGATCAAAGAACTGTACCCTAATAAAATCTATTACATTCTGAAAGATTATTGGAATTATTTCCTGACTATTAAATACATTTTTTTGTTTCATTTCAAACCAAACTATGGCCTGAAGTGCCATAGTTAAATCTCTTTAATCTCAAAGGATCATAACTTACAAAACGAGTAGGTGATATTAGGTGACATTTAGTCAATTGCAACCAGACTTTTTTAAATGAATTCAATTATCTAGATAGTCTTGAAAAATCTTATAGGACAATAATATATTTAAGCTGTCAAACATTAAACATTTTACATTTCATTAAACATCTGACGATAAGTTAATGTGAAAAAGCAACAGCTTGATCTACTGGAAACATCTTCGCATATACATTTTTAAATAGCCATACAGATGGGCAACTTCCTAGCCAGTTAAAATATCATGCGTGCCTGCTAAAACTTGTAGCAAACCAGATATCAAAATCAGTAAAATAATACATTTTCTGAAAGCTTATGCATTTCAGGTAGTTCATGGCTGAACTGCATGGCTGCAGGTAGTTCCCATTTAAATAAATGTTACATCGTCTTTTAAAGAGAACTACTATAATAATTTTTGTTACAAAACTATTCAAAAAACTGGCGCAGTGGGTATGTTCTGCCATGTTTTTCTAAGCGAAAGGCATGGAAAGTTAGCACATGCAGCAATAGATAAAAGATTTACCTTTCAAATGGTATATTATATTTAAGAAATAATATATCCAAAACAGTGATTTTATCGCTCAATAACATCACTGTTTGGAGTTCGGATGAGAGGAATTATATCACGAGGGCGTAGCCCGAGTGATAAAATGATGCGCATCCGAACTCCAAACAGTGATGTTATCACGCGATAAAATCACTGTTGCGGATATATTATTTCGATTCTAACTCGAAATCAACAAATAAATGCTGCCGTACCTGATATAAACCTATATTGCGCCCGATTTGTTTCCGTACTTATTTTGAGCGCGTCACATTTTTATTGGTTACGTCACGTGTATAATGATTACGTCACATGTCTAAATATAGAAAGTCAAACTGTGATTTTATTGCATAATAACAATTCAAGCTTCCATACACTTAAGATAGTTTCCTCAGGTGCATCATCGGTCTGATATTCACAGATACATACGTATGTACTTTGTATGTTGTAGTTTGTTTATTTGTATTTATATGTCTTTAAGATATGGCGTTAAGGGTAGCGATATATTGCATTAGTCGAAATTTTTCGACATTTTGCGTAAGCGTTGCGACATATAGCGGTAGACGATTACAACATATCGTGTTGATTGCGACATAATGCATATCGTGACATATAGCGTTGATTGCGACATATTGCAAATCTTTCTCATCTTCTCCCAACAAGACAATATCATCTGCATAAAGTAACTATTGTCAAAATAGCTACTTTATAAATAAAAAGAAACACAAATGTCCGCCATTTTGTATTATTTTTGTTTTGACAAATTGTGGCGTTTTATCAGGTAAGCGAGTTGTCTGAATGAAATGAATTTGGAAATAAAAAAAGAGAGGAATAAAAAATTGGTTTCGAAAGAAGCTTCAAATATTGTAATAAAGCTTTTTTTTAGCAAGTCACCTTGTTGATGAGAAGGTCCGGGCAGTAAATAAAAGCAGCAAATAGAAAACGGTCGGCTTTCTTGTCAAGAGGCCTTTTAGCAACGGTCCGCTTCCAAGAAAAGAAGCAAGTACAACTCTGAATATCGATAAAATCTCATAAGTGAAACAAAAAAGTTGACAATTGGGGATTTGACAGTCCGGATCACTTTAAAGAGATTTTGATAAACTGAGCAATATGTTTTACGAAAAGGAGTAAAGCTTATCCGGCAGCAATTTATTAATGTTTCTTCAAGAGAAGGAAAGAGCCCGAGGGCGTGAAGAACACAGAAGACAGATGGAAATAAGTTTTGAGCTCCAGATGAAGAAAAAAGATCTTGAGATAGAACGGATCCAATCCAGCAAAGTAACCACAAGTGAGGGAAGCAACTCACTCAGACCAAATAATATTATACCTAAGTTTGATCAAGCAAATGATAATATTGACTCTAGAGCGATTTAAGAGATTTGCCATCAGCCAATACTGGGAGAGAAAAAAAGACACTTGGGCTCATTACTGTCAGGGCAAAGTCTGGAAGTATTTTCAAGTTTGTAAATTGTTATGATTACAATTGATGGAGTTGCTTAAGTCTTACTTTTGGCTAAAATCTTGGCGGTTGTGGATTTCGCGACACGTTTCCATGAAGCCGTGCCGTGCCTTTGGCAAGAATAGACACCGACAGCATTGCTGAAGCACTGCTTGAAATATATTCGAGAGTCGGCTTTCCATCAGAAGTTCTAAGTAACAGATGTAGTCAATTTACAGCAGACCTAATGAAAGAGATATATGCCGACTCATATCTGTGAAGCAACTCTTTACAACACCTTACAACCCATAGTGTAACGGCTTGTGCGAGCGGATGAAGCGGGTGCTAAAAAGTATGCTGCGGAAGATGTGCTAGGAAAGACCAAAGGATACTTACGGGCTGTTTGCATATAGAGAAGAACCACAGGGGAGTACAGGATTTTCCCCGTTTAAGTTGCTGTATGGAAGAACAGTCAAAGGAAATTCTAAGAGACATGTGGATTCAAAGAGAAGAACCTGAAATTCAGAATACATACCTGTAAGTGCTGAACCTGAAGCAGCGCTTTGAAGAGACATGCAATATAGTTGGAGAAAGCCTGATGAAAGCCAAGAATACATACAAGCATCACTACGACAAGAGAGCCCGAAATAGAGTTTTGCAAGTGTTACTGCTTCTACCCACAGACAATAATAAGATGATGCTTCAATGGAATGCACCTTTTCAAGTTGTCGAAGTTATCAATGAATTTGATTACAGGATCAAAATTGGAGATAAGCTGAAGACGTTTCACATAATCTTGCTAAAAAAGTTTGAACAGCGTCATGAAAAGATTGGATCAAGTGTTGCAATCATAGAAGATGTTGAAAACAATTAAGATGGAGCTGTAGATGATGAAAGTCTCCTGGACTTGACTAACGGCATAAGTTGAGAGACAAACCAAGATGTCAATATCAGCGAGGGACTTACTTCTGAACCAGTAGTTTAGCGAAGTATTTTCAGAGCGACTAGGAACAACCCCACTGATAATTCTTGTCTTACAGACAAGAATCCTGTAAGAGTGAAGCAGTCATATGCCAAGGGACAAGATGTGGAAATAAAAATACAAAGCATGTTAAAAGCAGATGTGATTGAAACATATGTGTCAAAGCAATTGTCAAGAAGAAAGATAGGAGTAGTAGATTTTGTATTTATTTTAGAATATTGAATGCCGTCACCAAATTCGACACCGAACAAATGCATGCGTTGATGACATAATGGCAAAGCTGAAAAAAGTTTATTGGCAAATCCAAGTTGCTGAAAATTGTCGCACATTTATCGCATTAGCAACGGATAGAGAGAGTTATCAATTGAAGAAAATGCCTTTCGGCATGGTTAACACTGGGGCCACATTCAACATAATGATGCGGAAGTTATTGTCAGGATGTGATTTTTGTTGACAACTATGTTGACGATATGATAAGACATACAACAACCTGGACAGAACAGATGTTTTAAAACGATACCTATACCATTTTTATCTGCTATGCGCGTAACCTGTCAATAATCGATAACGCGCCGCCCCCTATTGAGGCATCAATGAGAGAAATCTGTAGTTCCATGTATCTATGAATTACCGATTTATTTCGATACTACTCGTAATGCAATGTATGATACAAAATTTTAATACATCTTTTATGAATATTATAATATTATATCGTCAATATTATATCGTCTACCATTTAAGTAGCCATTTTATTAATTAAGAAATTGTCGACCAAGATGTATCAAATAATATAGCATAGAGGTAAATCGCACAACCAATGTAACTGCCTTTATGTATATGTGAAATTATTATTTATTTATCCCGTAATCTGATATCTTTTATATTGAGTTTATGAACTTAAGTACGAATTCGAGAGCGTCCTCGTTTTCTTACAATGTACAGACAACATTTTTATGTGAACGCCTATATATGAAAGGTGGTCAGGTGTCCCTTACAAATTTCTAAAATATTTTTTACGATAGTCTTCGGATGATCAATTCTTTATTAATCAATGAAAAAGATATGAAAATTCATTGAACGTCCACTAGTAAATCAAACACAATTTATTGTATGTCCCAGAAGAAACTGAATCTATAAAATTCGGGATAATAAGTCAAGAACGTCATTGATCGAGAAATACCTTTTATTTCTATCAAATTATGTCAAGCATTTATATGAACTGGTCGGGCATAAATATATAATATCCCGTTCTTATTTGTACATGCACGGACTTTAAAATTCTGTCAGGAGCACAGTTTTTCGTTTTTATATTTTAACGGATTTTCATACACGAGGCAGAGTGAAACTGATATAATATTATAATAATAATGATTATAATTATGTTTATATTCCAAGAGTTTGATGACAAAAAATTTAAAAAATGACTTTGATATGACGATTTAAAATTACAGAATTTTTTATATCAAAATCAATAATTTACAAAGGCATTTTTTTTCAAATATGTATTTTTTTATGAAGATCAAAGACATTAATGCATAAGGTTTAAATAAATAACAATAATTACTAAAATACGTTGGTTTTAAAGTGTCTGTTGTCGCCTTAATCTGCAAATTTTCTGCATTCAAATAATAATATTAATAACAAAATTTAAATCGCTTAATCAAGGCACCCCACATTTTAGATTTATGATAAATCTAGTAGAATTGTAGCGAAATATAAAGATATTATAAAGTATTGACCAGACAAATAAATTTTAACAGGATTCGTAGAGAAGAATTTTTTGTTCAAAATGCGTAACAAAATAAAAAAATAATAAAGAAACAAATAAAAAAAATCAACGGTCTACCGGTCGAATCACTTCAGACCAGTTATGTGGGTTTAAAACAAGGGGAGCCACTCTCACCTCTCTTATTCATATTTTTCGTCAATGATATGCACAGCTAATGACACTGTTGGCTCTTTCACAATAGACGATATACAAATATTTCTTTTATTATTTGCTGATGACACAGTGTTATTTTATTATTCTAAAGAAGGACTACAACATCTTTTAAACAAATTGTATAATTATTGCAACAATTGGGGAATTGTTGTTAATGTACATAAAACTGTTGCCGGTGGTAATCGAAATGATGATTTAGTGGTCTATTATAATAACGAACGTCTTAAAGTTGTTATATCATTTATATAACTTGGTATTACCTTGTCATCTAATGGGAATTTTTATCAAGCTCAAAAATCTTTATCCAACCAAGCATTAAAAGCATTGTTTTCGTTGAATTCTTCATTTGATTATATTCCATTGAATGTAGCGATACTATGATTTTACCAATTTTGACATATGGATCAGAGGTAATGGGCTTTCATAACTCACCGGATATTGCTAAAGTTCACTTATAATTCTTAAAACAAGTTTTAGGCGTTCGTCCGCAACTTCGGCAGTACTTGTACAGATTTCCTATGACAGTATATCGCAAAATTCGAATAGTTAAATTTTGGTATAGAATTATGGTATGCGCAATACCGTCTCATATGCAGCATAATGCACTTTCAATGCAAATTATTTGCTATTTATTGCCAAAGATACGTAATAATTATTAATAAATTCTGAAAAGGTTGATCCTACGAAAGCAACGACAACTTTGTAAACACAAAAAATTGCTGACTATGGATTATTCGCAGTTGTTTCAAGTAAAGCACCTCTGCATATTCTGCACATATAGTGTCAATACGTATACACAATAAAAAATATTAAAGATTGAATTTGGATTTATATTCTGTTTACTTCTCGCATTTACTCGATATTAATAGCCAATACTCGTTACACTAATAAGCAATACTCGTGACACCGGCGCAATACTCGGTTCACTGACATGTGTATTTATTCTCAAAATGCGTTGTTGTGTATTTATATGAAATGAATTTGGAAATAAAAAATTTAAACAAAAAATTTGGTTTCAAAAGCAGATTCTAAAGTCAGAAAGCTAATTTCAGCAAGTCATTAGGTCCAGTGAAGGAACCAAAAAAGCAGCATGTCTAGAAAATGATCGGCTTTCTAGTGAAGATTTGAGCCTTAGCAACGGTAGATCTACGCCTCCAAAAAAAGAACGTTCCGCTTCCCAGAAAAGAAGGATGTCCAAGGAGTGCAGCAAGTCCAAGAAGCGCAGCAAGTCTAAAGAAGCGTAGCTAGTTCAATAGAGCAGCAAGTCCAAGGTGCGCAGCAAGTATAAGAAGCGAAGCTAATCCAATAGTGCAGCAAGTCCAAAGGAGCGTAGCAAGTTGCTTGTCCAAAAGTGCAGCAAGTCCAATAGTGTAGCATGTCCAATACTGCAGCAAGACAAATACTGCAGCAAGTGAAACCAAAGTTGACAATAATCAACACAAATATCAAGATATTTCCGGTATACAGCAAGATTATTTTATTATAATTGACGTAATCCAGACTTAACAGTAAATCAGTCAGTATGTTTGGAGATAATTCTTACACACAGAATCATATAAAGATTGTACAGCACACAACATTTTACCTTTATGTCATACAAATTTTCCATAGTAAATCTTTATTTATATAATAAAGTGCCTTTTTAAAATCAATAAAAGAACGTTTTTTTTCCTATTATCAATTATGTTTGTTGGTGTAAATATATTATCGAAAGTGCTTCATTTCTTTCTAAACATATTCTGTCAACAATGATATCTCAATTTGAAGCCCAGTTATTTAAAATAGCATAAAACAGTTTATAAACAGAACAAGTTAAAGAAATTCTCCTATATGATAATTGTTTTGGCAATTTAGTGGTCATTAGCCTCGACGTGCCCGAAAATATCCGAATGAACCCAACATAATTGTGGTATCACACAAAAATTTGTGTTCACTTCTGAATATTATGACCTCTACACCGAACATTATCAGCTGAACTGAACATAATAATAGTAACACAAAAACACTGAACATAACGACCTTTGCAACGAAGAACACATTGATTGACTGAAGAAGATATCAGCACACAAGATAATGATAGTAACATTTACCAGTTCTATTTCATGACTGAACTCACCCAACAGCATGTCATTACAACTTAAAATAACGAAAGTATCACCAAATAATACACTGCCTCAACCTAACAAAATGATTGTACCACTCAACTGTTCATTTTCATGATTAATTTTTTCATTGATGAATTAGCTGTGGCCCTCTGTTGTGTGGTCGTGTGGGTGTTGCGTTCATTGCATGCTACCATTTCTTGTTGATCTTGTTTTTCGTATGTTTGTTCTGGTGATAAGGTGGGTGGTACACCTAATACTAAGATTTATAAGAGTATTAAAAGCCTGTGTCAATTGTTTCGGAAATACTGCATATCGTTTTGAAAATTTATAGAGCTACTTTAGTATTTTAAACACATGAACGAAAAATATCTACAGGCATTACAATTAATTCCTAAGTATTTCGGTTATAGTGATTATACCGTAATCAAATGTTAAAGGTCCCCTAAGAAATTTCCTTTGGAATTTAATACTAAGTGTTAGCACCAAAACATAAGAGAGGTACGCCAGATTGCTTTGCCAATCTTTATCGGCAGGATAACTAGTTTCATAAAACATGATTTCTCACAATCATGATCAAATGAACAGAGTGTCATTTTCTTACTGTATACGCACCTTCGCACCCATGAAGATTTCAAGTAGTAGACAGAATGTTCTTAATATATGAATAGGAAAGAATTTAAGAAAGCAAATTTATGAAAGAGAAATCGGGGATGCTACTTATTAAATTATTTGCCCCTAAAAGGTTTTTTTTTTAATCCTTATTTTCAAAAGCAAAAGTCAAAAAGCAAAGGTATACTGATATTAAGACATAAAACCTGACAGAATTCATCTACCTGTGAAACTGGATTGAAAATGTGCTATGTAAAGTTGCTAGTTTAGCCGGGTTTTTTTCAGAGCAAAAGTTCAGTGTAAGATCGGAATATATTTCACCGAGTGAGCACGTATATTATGAACTTTTGGTGTTCACGTGGTGAAATATATTAATTACTATTGAGACTTTTGCTTTTAAACAAATTTTCTTTTTATTATATCAATATGCAAAGAAACGTTTAAAAAGACATTTTTACCTAGTGTTAAATGAAAAGGGCGCCAAATAAAAATACATTAATTTGGTTTCCAGTACTGTGAACGCTTGTATTTCACTGAAACAACGTAACGGGCTCAAATATTCAAAACAGTGAAATTATGAAATTGATAATTACACTGTTAAAAACAGTGAAATTATCAGTTTTTATTTAACTGATATATTTCTATAAACCACCGAAAAGCATGTAATAAATCGTTTTTACATACATGCTAAGTGCGGTAACTGCAGTGCAGGTATTAGTTACCCGTACTCCAGAGCATGTCCATTGATTGACTCTTTTTTTCTGGGGTCCTTTAATTACGATAGAAATGCCACATTCTGAAGCTGATTCTGGGGTTTCATATTGTTACAACAGGGAACGTGGATTTAATTCTGCCTATGATACAAAAGAAAAAGAACCTCAAAACACTCGGCAAAAACTTGACAAATCAGATAGCCTCGTGATTCGATGCTCTTTCTTATTACATAACATAGATAATGACTGAAGTAAACTTGAATTTGATGTAATGTTCAGAAATGAGTTTGTGTGGAACGTGTACGATCCTATCAAGGTAGCCTACAAAACGTCACCAATTACATACTCAGATGCCCGTCAGAAGCAATTTTGCAAAGGGTGGCACCTTAGTTCTTTCTCCACCAGTATAGCTGAAGAGTCGCCAAAATGACCTACACTGTCTTTGTGCAACGTTAACCCCCACCCCAAACAGAAAATTAAATGAAATGAGGCATGAACTAAAATAATTTAAAAATCTCAAAGAAAATATTTAGATATAATATCTTTCCGTTTTGTCTAGAAATGTCCGCTTCACTGGCGTTTAATTTTTCAAGACATCAAAATTGCTATTTTGAATAGCTTCTATACATTTTTTCTTCGTTGTACTATACAAACATGACAGATTATTGAGTGTTCAGAAAAATCAATAGACATTTTGCCCGTTTACACCGTTGTACCAAAAATCTCCGTTGCGTATGTTAGTCATACCCGATGAATTTTGGGTAACTTCTGTACAACTGGAAAAACCTGAATCAATAGCTTTTGTGAAAAATGCATTTTCTAGCGTAATTGTTGTAAAAGGGTTGGTTAAAATGTAGGTTATTGTTATCATAGTTGTGTAATATTGTGATTTGTGGAATAGATTTTTTGGACGCATAATTTACCTGTCGGACCTCAGTGGAGCTCCTTTAAAAGGCTTCCGTAGGTTTTCCATCTACACCATTTGCTTTTCAAAGTTTACCAGGGCTGGGAATCAAAACTGCGTCGTATCCTGAAAAATGTAAACAATTCATTTTCCGGTCGCATTTTTAGCACATGTCATAAGCATCTACAAATTCCGGAAAAGGTGTATCAAATACATTGAAACACGTGATACAACGTACGTGTTTAATTAGGTGCTGCCTAAGCATGCCTATAAACGTGTTACTAATGGGGGTTTGTTACATTTTTCATAATGCGCAAAAATTGCATGGCTTCCTTTGTATTATTTACAACAATTTGCGGCAATTCCGTTATTTTACGCGCCGATTTTATTGAATAAATTTTCTTAAAAATCGATGAGGACAGATGAGCTTAATTTGAAACTTAAATCGGTACTTGAAAATGGTCATTTATTCTGAACAATAATTCAGATTTATCGCTATATTGTCTCATAAATATGCAGATTTGACAGTTTGAAAATTTGAATCAAGAGACCAACGCATTTTTCTCCAATTTCGACATTATTTATGCATGCCTAGAAAATGTAAATCTGCAAAACGTTAGTCCTTCATGTTAGGAAACGTTTATAAAGTAAATGACCAGTGAAGCTATTTTCCTGTTCGTTAAATGCGTTTGAAAAAATAAACAAGCGAGTTGATTTGTGCAGGGTTACAGCATAGACCTAGCGATTTGTATTCAATTTTGTTACAGTTTATACCCAGATTTCGGTTAGAGTTTGAATTCGATATTTTCTATATATACTAGGTAAAATGTATGAATGTTACATAGACTTTTAAATCTCTGTGAGCTTATTGGCCCGATGGTTATTCGTCCGTCTGTCGTACATATGTGTGTGCAATCTCATCCTCTCAGTAACTACTTGACTAAATATGATGAAATTTACATGACTTTCTACCAATTAAGTTGTTCAAATGGTTTCGGTTGCAATCGGGGATACGAAAATCCAAAACATAGATTTTGAAAAAAGGCAATGTTTAAAGACCTTTTCATCTCGAACCAAAAAGCATTCAAATCAAATCATGATCATGGCGTCATTTGAATGCTTCTTTGTTGAAGTTACGATTATTTTGTCATTTAAAAGTCGTTTTTTTTTTTATTTTAGACATCCTGTATAGCAGTTTTCATGTTTCTGAAAAAGTTATAGAGTATAAATTAAGGTCAGACAATTACAATATCTTCTCTAGTGAGCCTGATGGAGGTACATATAATAGTGGCAGAGTCGGGATAAGGCCGTCGACTACAAATCATCTTTCATTTACTGGTGTAGTTGAAATCCAATCATTGGGATTCTGTTGTTATTTGTGCCGTGTTGCGGCTGTACAAAGTCTCCCCGTACATTTGATTAATGATGTTATATTTTCGATCCTTGAAGATCGTTCAGCACGACATGCACTTTCCAGTACCGTCCATGAACAGGGTCAATCAAACCGAGCCAACATTTTCAATTTTTGCGTGTTGGCCTTTCTTTAGGGATTCTGTTTTTCTCTATTTTTTTGGGTTCTTTGTATGTGAGAAATCAAGCTAATTTACGGAAAGTCGGTGGTACTAGTCAGGTGCCCGCTCGTGTCTGAAATGTTTCACAAAGGGTATCTGGGGTCTTTCTTTACACTAAAGCAGGAATGTTTTCACATGACAGTGTCGATGAAACTTAAAATCCAAGAAAGACAAACGTAACAAACCCTTTTAAATACTTACAAAATACATTATGGTAGATGGAAATTCATACATAAAATAAAATTTAAGGTTGCAGTATTGCTCACTTAAATACTGTTTAATCATTCTTAGGGTATTGCCTGCTTGTTATTTGTGTCTTTTGACAGCTTATCTATGGTATGCAGGATTCATAACCTCAGAATTTCATTTTGTTTAGTTTTTCACTCATTGTATTATCGTTTAGGGCACACGCAATTTTTAACCTGGGGGTAATATGCCGCTTTTCATAGAATGGCAATAACGTGTCACATTGATGAAAACCGCCATATGAAAGATGTTTAAAAAAATCTGAAGTGTACCAGTTCATGTTTAATGTGAATTCCGCTGAAGCCGGTTCTAGGAGGCGTGGACGGTAGCTTGCAGTTATCACTACCGTCCATGAACAGGTTTAATCAAACTGAGCCTGCAACATTTTCATGTTTTCCGTGTTGGACTTCTGTTAAGGATTCTTTTTTTTCTTTATTTTATTAGGCATTCTTATAATGTGTAATGAAATCAAGCATTAATCTTTCTTCTCTTAATACAATTCGATAAAAGTTACTGTTGTTGTCGTGAAAACAGTCCTTACTTGGGACATTATTTATTCTGCAAAAAGTCTCAATTTGAAACTTAAAGTAAGAAAAATAGCAAACTATAACTTTTCTGCTGAAGAAAAACGTAATACAACCTTTCAAAAATGTATTAAATAGAAAGGTTTGAGTTATTTCATAAAAATAATGGATACACGAACTTTGTTTGAGATTTGGCAAGTATCTAAACTGTAACAGAAATCTGTGTATAAACTGTAACAAAGTTGGATCAAAAACGCTAGGTCTATGCTGTAACCCTTCAAAATAAACCTCGCTCTATACTGTAACAATGTTTATTTTTTCAAACGCATTTTACCAACAGGAAAATAGCTTCAACTGGTCATTTACTTTAATAAATGGTTCTAAACACAAAGGACTAACGTTTTGTAGATTTACTTTATGTAGGCATGCTTAAATAATGTCGGAATGGGAGAAAAATGCGTTGGTCTCTCGATTCAAATTTTCAAACAATCAAATCTGCACATTTATGAGACAATATAGAGATAAATCTGCGGTGCAGGGTCTGAAGAAATATATGACTAGATACCGGATTCTGTTCCTTACAAGCAAAGCACAAAAACATCTTTTAAAAAACTTAACTACTAGAAGTATGGACCTGAATAAAAATCACCTACCTCGCTTCCCATAAATAATCCTCCATCTTTAAAATTCTATACTGTAACCGAAAAACGCGATACTGTAACACGTTCCCTACGGGGTGTTAATACATATATCTGGGTTTCAGCCATTTCCAACAAAAGAGTTATGAACAACATAACAAACATACCTTTTTCGTTGTTTGTTAACATTTTGTAGGATACGACGCAGTTTTGATTCCCAGCCCTGTTTTACCTTTTACTTTTTTGACTTTCAAAACAGAAATATCACTATATCAAAATCACCGTTTACAGTGTATTCTGTAAAGTATTTTCGCCATTATCTCTATGAACGTGAATTTCTTGCAAGAACTGATCATGGATCTTTAAGATGGTAAATGAATAAAAGAAATCCAGAAGGACAGGTTGCTCGCTGGTTGGAGATCGGATAAAAGTAGAACATATACCAGGACGATTGCACAATAACGCTGATAGCGTGAGTCGAATACCATGTAGACATTGTGGTTTAACTGATGAAAAGAAAATACAAAACATCAGTACAAACATAATTTCTTTCCATAGTGTGTCTTGTATTAATTCAGTAAACAAAGATGATCTGTTCCAAAATGTACAAAAGCAAGATAAAGATCTCAACATAGTGATAGAATGGGTTTCAGAAGTAAAACAAGCTTCTTTTAAAAATATTGGAGCAGAAATGGAATCAGTTTAAGTTGTTGGAGCTTAAGAATGGTCTTTTGATAAGGGATATTTTACATAATGAAATTGAAGAAAACTTGTACCGATATCACACAATAATGCGCATGATGTGCTGGACATTTAGTGAAGACACTTTCGAAAATCAAACAAAAATATTATTTTCGAGGATTGGGAAGTGTTGTTCGATTGTATATTCAGCAAAAACAAATTTTGCCCGTCAAATATAAAGAGTGGGGTCGGAGAACCATCCCCACTGCCCCTTACAAAACTCTTTGCATATAATTTTATACTCTTTATCATGATTAGAAGTGTTATTTAGTTTATGGGGTTTCTGTTTTTTATAGAAGAGAAATACAAACAAATAAAGCAAACATTTTCCAAAGACTATCTAAAACATAAAATAAAAGGATTTGTTTAAATGCTTCATTTTGAAAAAGATAACCATTTTTTTTTGTTTCAACTTATCCTCTTGAGAGTTGCTTCCTTTTAATTTTTTTTCCTTCTAATATTTGTTGGAATAAAAAATATTTTCATCAAAATTACAGTGGTAAAAATTCAATGTCACAAAAAAATGTTTGAAACATGATTTATGTTAAGAAAAATTGTTACATTTACCCAAATATTTACCTACTTAAAAAATAGATGAAAAATCTCATACAACAATTAACTGAGTCTTTACTAATGACTGAGCTGGTCACAAATCTGCTACCATGTTCAATAGGAATGAAACATGTTATCTTTTTAGTTTTAACACATTATGTTCCTATTATTAAAATCAAACGAAAAGTGTGTATTTATTTCAAAATGGTGATGTCACTTTGAACACATAATTTTACTTTAAAAAACTTTACCCAAATAATACCATAATTTACTTTCCTCAAGTAAATGTGAAAACTATCGTGCAATATTTACCTGAAAATTTATTGGATACTGAGTTGGTCAAAGGGAATTTTAACCATTTTGCAACTATGTGCATTAAAATTAGAACTGTCATATAAAATCAATGTACTTAACTATAACTTTAACAGCTATTTTATTCTATGATGAGCAACAATTGGTCAGTGTGTTTTTGTAAAATCTTGACAGTCAGTCACTTTTAACTTGAATTGTTTCTTTAATTTACAAAGAGTATAATCTACTCAAGACAACTTAAACATTTAACTGTAAAGAGAAAAAATGAACTGTGTGATAGTCATTATTGTTTAAACATAATAAACAAAACAGAGCCAACAATTTGCTTAAAACTATGATATTCTACTGAAAGGAGGAAGGATCAGGGTAGGAGAAACGGGGAATTGAGGGGGAGGGAGGAAAGAGGGGAAAATAGGGAAAATATTAAATAATCTCTGCTGTTTAAAAGACATATCTTTAAACAGTATTTTGGGTTGGTGGAAGGCTACATACATTGCAAGTTTACCAAATGCCTAGTTTAAATACATAAAAGATGGCTAAGCAAAAGAAAATTAATATTCTGAATTATATTGAAAGACACAAAAAAACTCATACTTTGAAGTTTGTTTTGCAGTATATTTTTCAGTCTTATTCAGACTACTTTTTGATTCTTAAAATTTTCCAGATTAGGCCTTATTTTCTTAAATCCAACTGTAATATATAATTTTTGCAATCAGAATTATTTTGTTTAAAACAATATCAAGTTTTGTTCTGCCAAATGTTACCAGCCAATATTATTATGGAAATCTGTCAATTTGTACATTTGTCTTTAACATAATTTTGAACTTTTAACCAAAATTGTTTTATTTTTGAACAAAGTTTCTGATTCATTTTGACAAAATGCATTGGTATAATGTTCACAAGGTGAAATATATTTCAATCTTACACTAAACTAAACAAATTTTCTTTTTATTACATGCAAAGAAACGTTTTAAAAAGACATTAAACCTAATACTGAATGAAAAGCGCGCCAAATAATAATACAACGTGACGTCATTTACGACGTCACGTCATAAAGTTGGTTCCCAGTACTGTGCACGCTGGTATTTCACTGAAACAACGTTTCAAACAGTGAAATTACCAGTTTTATATCACTGATATATTTCTATAAACCACCAGAAAGCATGTAATAAATATTCTCAAATCTATCATTTTGAGTTTGTCATGAGATTCATTCCATAGGAATTTAATGAATAAGTTCAAAATGTACTTAAAATCAGATGCTTTAGTTTTGCTAGAGCACTACAATTTACAATTAAAGGCGAAAAGATTCTTTTTGATCAATTTGCAAATAGTTTTTTAATTGCTTCAATTTTTAAATCATAGTTCAAGTCTACTATTTCTGAGAGATGATTAGAAAATTTGACCCCAAGAATACTTCGATCATTGACCATGCCAGATTATATTCTCGACAAATAATAGTGTAACTATTTTTCCTCGACCCAATCATATTGCCTTAGTTTTCTCTGTATTTACCATCCAAAAACAAACTAATATCATCAGTATATTCTTTACTCTGAATTATTATCCCTTTAATATTTTTGTTATTTCTAATTAGAATTGAAAGTATCTCAGCATATATGGTGACAGAGCATCGCCTTGACGGCATCCTCTATGAAGTAAGAACCAATCCGACATGTGTCCGTTCACAATGACAAACAATTTTATTTATTACATGCTTTTCGGTGGATTATAGAAATATATCAGTGATTTATAAACTGGTAATTTCACTGTTTGAAACAGTGAAATTATCAAGTTGATAATTTCACTGTTTTGAATTTAAGCCCGTTAAGTTGTCTCAGTGAAATACCAGCGTGCACAGTACTGGAAACCAGCTTAATAACGTGACGTCGTAAATGACGTCACGTTGTATTAGAATTTGGCGCGCTTTTCATTTAGTACTAGGATAAAATGTCTTTTTAAACGTTTCTTAGCATGTAATAAAAAGAAAATTTGTTTAGTTTAGTGTAAGATTGAAATATATTTCACTTCGTGAACACCAAAAGTTCATAATACACTCGTGGCTGTGCCACTCGTGAAATATACGTTTTGGTGCTCACTCGGTGAAATATATTGCGATCTTACACTGAACTTAACAAATATCCTCTATCTATTTAAAGTTAAAGAACTCTAAGACTTGGTGCATGGAATTCCATGACACAGCGTCGAAAGCAGCAGCAAAGTCAATAAGGAGAAGTAAACTAAGGATATTATTCTTCTCCGTATAAAATAAAATGTCATATCACATTCTGATATAAGATGTCTGGTTGCTCAGCTTTACACTGAAAGACTTTTCTAACGCAACACTTTACAGTTCAAGATATCTTACTTATATTTTACCAGAACCGGTTTGACTACTTTTTGCAAATATTTTCAACGAAATCATTCAACCATGACGGATTATCGGTTCCGCACGTTTTATAGGTATAAAATCAACTTTTTGCACGAGGAAAACGATTTTGGCAAACCTTTTCGATTTTATTTCAATATAACTATAGTATTGAGTTAGCAACATTGAAAAATCATAGATATCCTGTGAAACGTTAAATGGTTCGCATGCAATTACAAGAGCGCGCACGCGCAATCGGCATGGTTCAGGCTGGTCATTCAGCCAGACAGGTAAGTTTGTGCTTTATTTTTGAATACTAACAATGCCAAGTTAATACTGCTTTATGTATGATATTTCTGATATGATTAATGATTTGCTCAAAACATAATAAGAAGAAAAAAAACATCACTCTTGTTTGTATATTTTCAAGTGGCGCGAGTTTTTGGCTGAAATGTGTCTGTCATAGCCAAACATCTGTGAAAGTACCAACGCACCGGCCGAGTTGAGGACGAGCGGCGGCAGCCTCGTGGAAGGGTCACAACACCTGTACAAGATGCCCAGATTATTTCAAGTCATCTTCAAAACCGTTTTAAGACCGCCGAATCGACTGCATTAACAAAAGTTGGTACACATTGCAGACGCATTGCAAGACCGTTATCAGGCGTCTCCGCGACCGGAACATTCGAGCAAGACGACCATATCGTGGCCTTGTCCTGCACGTCTTCGTCAACAAAGGGAACAGTGGGCCCGCCGGCATCAGCGCATGACACGTGCAGTGTGGGCAAATGTCCTCTTCACGGATGAAAGATGAATTTGTTCCATAGTGACGGTCGGGTTCGAGTTTACCGACGGCGATGGGAACGGTTGAACGACGCCGGCATCATTCAACGAGTCCGGTATGGCGGTGGTTCCGTAATGGTTTGGGCTGGTGTGTCCCTATATACCAAGACTGACTTGATCATTACTCGAGGAAATCTGACTGCTGAAAATATCAACAGGACGTTCTTATTCCTGTCACTTTTCCTCATCTTCAAGCTGGTGACGGGGCATGATACTCATGCACGACGGAGCGCACAGCACATGCCATCCGGAACATACTACAACAGCAGCTACCATGGCCGTCCAAGTCTCCAGATTTGAATGTTATTGAACACGTGTGGGATCAGTTGAATCGGCGTGTGATCAGGCGAGCGGTACAACCGCAGGAATGGAGGAACATTCCACAGCGATTTCTGAGAAATTATGTAATGTCCAGGAGACAGAGGTGTATGAAAGTTATACAAGCTCAGGGAGGACATATTGGATATTAACTGATTAATATTGTTATATTAATACTGTTACTCATGTTTTATTTCTGTTAAATTTTATACTTTTCCATTCATAAAACAGTGAAATTACCATTTTTATTCCACTTATATATTTCTATAAACCATTGAAAAGCATGTAATAAAAGTATTTAATTCACGCATATTTTTATACATTGTTCATAATGTATTCATATGATTTTTTATTTTTTCAGATAACATACCGTGCCCTGTCTCCCGCGTGAGTGCATGGAACCGTATTAAATTATTTTTCCTTCCACAAAACCGTAGAAAATGACACAAAAATCACCTCTGCAAAATTTTATAAGGATCTATTGACCCGTTATAAAATAATCAAAATTTAAAAAGTGATCGGTGAGAACTTTTGTTAAGTGTAGTTCGCGGGAGTTAGGAAGAAACGAAATTTAAAAAATAAATGTAAAACTTTCTCTCAAATCCCTTTTATTCATTGTACAAAACGACTGGACAAACAAACAAATCAAAGCACTGAAAGTACTGAAGTATACATTGCTTGATAATATAATCCATTTTTGTCATCAAGGCCATGTTGATTTTAACCTACTGACCTCGAAAACAATAGAGGTCATCTTCTGACCAAGGGTCAATGTCCCTAACAAGTGACTCACATGCACCAAGGCTTTTTTCTTCCAAAGTTATTTATGAGACAAGGAAGATGTCATGTTCCATCTAGGCAAGCTGATAAATGAGCAATAAAGAAATCATTTTTTGAAAAACCCGTTAAATGGACTGCAGTATAGAATATTGAAACAGTCATATTGAGTTTCCAGTGATGATATCTAATAAAATACATGATCTGGCTTGAACTCTATACAAAGTCAATTAATTGAATCATCCTACAAGACTTAATTACCAGATTATAGTACATCCTTTTGTATAGCTTTCCATGTTACAGATCTATGTACTGTACTTTGATGCATTAATACATATATTCTGGTGTGTTATATTCATTTTCAAATGCATTACTTTATCGTTTATTAATAAAAATGAAATTTATAATCAAAACAATTCAAATTTACTGTAATATTTTCATTATTCAATAATTGTTACATATAGTCTTCATATACAACCTTTCCAAGAAATTCATTTATATTGGAAAGGGTTTTTCCATAATCAGGCTGTGTTACCAACTTATAAACTTTAGCTTGAGCTAAAACATTTTTTCTATTTTTTGGCTACTGTGACCTACTTCTGATTTTCAACCAAGGTGATCCATGTTCAAACTCGAGCAAAACCTGTCACACACATTCTTACGATGTTGTGTGACAATTGGGGCAAAAGTGTGACCAGTAGAGTGTTAACAAACTAAATGACCAGCAGATTGTTAACAACTGTAATGTCATCGTCGGATACACATGGTTGATTAACATTTAACATGACATAACTGATAATTGTAAATGGTTCGGCCGTGGGTATCCGACGATGCTAAATGTGAACAGACCACAGTTGACATAAGATGGATGGCTGACATTCAACAATCTAAAACCTCACCCTGAGCCAACCTATAAGTTTCACCACTGAAATAAATAATAAGATACTACGTAATGATTTAGATGATGTGTAGCCATTATATCAGAAGTTAATTATTTCTATATATGTTCTTTACTCTATTGTAACTACGCAAGTTCACATAGCATATAAATATAAAACGACTGCTAGATTAGTTTTTACTATAAACAAATAAAAAGTAAAAGTTAATTATTTAAACGATTGAAAAGTCTAATTTTATGGGTATTTTTATTCATATACCTTTCTTGTTGCGGGTCCAATGTGGTTTTCGGCACATTTTTAAATATATCTATTTTATCGCAAGTAAAATGTGTTGTTTGTTATAATCATTCATTTGAAAAATTTATTTAATAGTTCTTTTTTAAAAATGTCCATTTCATCGCCTATAAAATGTGGGTTGTTTTTTTTTGGCTTTTCTATGTTTTTGACGCTAGACCGTTACGTAGCCGAAAAACACTTTCATACTGTATTTATCAAAATACAAAAATGTAATATCACTGACATTTTCCATTGGTAACAAAAGAAAGTAATAGTTATTCATTTAAAAGGTTGAAAAAAAAATTAATAGCGGCCCTTGTTTTAACTACGACTAACGCCCGTAAAAATGTGTTTTTCGGCTTTTCCATGTTTTTGACTGTTACTTTGCCGAAAAACACTTTTATATTGCATTTAATACAGCATAGTATCATTCTCTAATTTACACTGGTTACAAAAAGAAAGTAAATTTTAATCCTTTAAAGGATAGAAAAAAGTAGATAAATCTAATTTTGTTGGAATTTTACCAATTGTATCGCCGTAAAAAGTGTTTTTCGGCTTATCCATATTTTTTAAGCTTACCCGTTGACATTCCAAAAACATTTTTATAGTGTGTTCTTTTCGATGTAATGCTGACAATTGATAAATTTATTGATTGGAATTGTGAAAAACAATTTCTCTAGTGATTAAAATGGAAATTAGCATATATTTTTTTGCCTGTGACATGTGTTTTTCGGCTTTTCTATGTGCGACGCAGGCTCAGCGAATACATTCATCAGCGTATTTTATGATATATTATCGATTTAAAACTGATATTATTGAGCCAATTTCATCAAATAACCATCAAAAATTGTTTATATTACAGCCTTTATATTTCTTTGTATTTTAAGTGTTTTTTGGTATTTTTTGGTGTTTTCGGTTTTTCAGTGTTTTTCGGCAATTCCATGCACCCATTAATATAAGCAGATTAATAATTCCTGTTTTCTGAACATAAATTTAATGTATTTATTTCTTAATGCTTACACTGATTTACAGTAAGTTTCAAATGATTATTTCTTATCGTCGAATCTGGCCACATATGCCTATATTTAGCTCCTTGCTCTGGCTTAATCGTCAATATCCCAAGTTCGACGAATTGTTATGGGTCGAACGGTCGAGCCCGTACTGAATCAGGCAATCTTCGCTGAATTTCGAAACATTATTTCTTTTCAAAAATCTAAGGCATACAAAAGTGAAAGGAAAATCATGTGTAAAAAAGGTATTCAAAAGAATAGCAAACGAAATTTCTATTTTTCGAAGCCACGATGATTGCCAGTTTGTTAAAAAAAAAAACCGAACATTTTCCGGTATACGCTGGTAAATTTTGTTATGGAGCTCATTTTTTTAAAACATTTTAGGCCAATTTTATTGTATAAATGTAAATCAGGAATTTTATTTGATTAAATATCTATCTGAGATGTTTCGTCCCATTTATATAATTCTGACCAATTTACTATATTTACATGCAAGCAAGCGCATGCGTATATGCGAATTTAAGACGGGTTTGCCTAAAATACGAAAGTGAGATTTTTGACGAAAGTGAGCGAAAGTGACATTTAGAATTTGAATTGTACCGTTTAAATAGAATTTTACAGTAAAATTGCTGTTTGTAGACGGAACCTACTACAACAGCAAAACATTCAGCAGCTACCATGGCCGTCCAAGTCTCCAGATTTGAATGTTATTGAACACGTGTGGGATAAGTTGAATCGGCGTGTGCTCAGGGCGAACGGTACAACCGCAGGAATGGAGGAACATTCCACAGCGATTTCTGAGGAATTATGTAATGTCCATGAGACAGAGGTGTATGAAAGTTATACAAGCTCAGGGAGGACATATTGGATATTTACTGATTAATATTGTTATATTAATACTGTTACTCATGTTTTATTTCTGTTAAATTTTATACTTTTCCATTCATAAAACAGTGAAATTACCATTTATATTTCACTTATATATTTCTATAAACCACTGAAAAGCATGTAATAAAAGTATTTAATTCACGCATATTTTTGATTGTTATATAATGTATTCATATGATTTTTGATTTTTTCATATAACATAAATAAATCATAACTTAAATAGATAATAGTTAGATCATTTTTATTTTATTTGATCAGCTTTATAAAGATATACTGATTGATAACGATGTTTCTAAATTATTATCCCCCTTTCTACAATTTCAACATGTGATTTCACATTTTTTTCTCGAAATTCTAAACTTTCACATTGATCTGTTATTTTCATACTTGTAATTATTTACTAATCTAGTTTCTCTTTTGATGCAATTCTTTTCGAAAATATATATGCTATGTAAAAAAAAAATACTTTTATACATACGTATGCACATGTTTTATTGTATAAACATTATCTTATTGTAATATTATAACTTTTACATGTATTTAAAGAAATTATTTTTATTCTCGCAGATGAAAATAAGAATAAAAATATTTTTAACAAAATGAATTTCTGAATTTCTGAAAAATACCAGGGGTATCATTACAGATTTTTACTAGATATCATAATACACATGTAAAGATAATAGTGCAACAAATAATAATTATTAGACAGATAGATGTGACGAACTTGACCATTCCACAATGTTAAAGCTAAGATGTTGACCAAGTATATGGTAGAAAAATACTGTAGCTACAACTCTTTGCATAGGAAAAAAAACAAAACAAAAAAACAACAACTTGATAATAGTGATAATATATAAATAACACATGGGTTTGTGGGTAACAGTAAAAATATCATCCCGAGGAAAATACTGTTACCCGAGGCGTAGCTCACAAACCCATGTGTTATTTATTTTATTACCCTGAACAAAAATACTGTGATGATCTGAAATTGTCAACTACTGTAAATCTAACTCAGTAACTGTAACAAAAAAACCCAAATAAACTGTTAAACCTTTTAAGTTTTAAGTGTACTTTAGGCCTACTTGAGAAGTTTTTCTTTTCTTTTATTCTTTAAGCATGTGATGATATCTACTTGTCATAAACATACAATACTTAAATCGTCTGCACACATAATTATTTACATTGCAATTACTTCCGTTGAAAACGGATGTTTACTTTTTGACTATTCAACAAAAAGATATTGTATACGCGAAAAGCACAGCAGGGTGCAAACAACTAAATTTTATGGGTGTCATAGTTACTCCAGAGAAGATGTCCTATCGGCGTTTAACTGAATCGAGAAAAAAATGGCGGCCATTTTATTTAGAAAATAGACCACGTGACGAGATTTTATACTGTTTAAATACCGTTACCTATGTAACAGTACAAATTCTTTGTCACGTGGTACACTTGCATTAACAGTAAGAATATCTCCCAGAGGCCTACTGTATGGGAAATTAACATTACGAAAAAAGTGAGGGGTAATATTAATTAGAATCTATGTAATTATTACTGTAAGGAAAGGATAAAGACTAAATGATCTGCAGAAGGATATACACTGAACAAAAGTTCTAACCGATCACCCTGAGTTTTTCGTTTATATATGAAAAATAAAAATACCAATAGATCCGACTTTTATTTTATTCGAAGAGAATGAACACATTTGAGAACAATAAAATTATAACATTTTCTATTTAAATAATACTTTATCGATATTTAAAAAAATATTTTTATGAACAACCACTGTCTGAATAGAGGCTCCAGCATTTAACATTCCAACTGCTACGGCACGATCCTGCATTGACATTCTGGTCATGTTTTATGTTTTTTCACTTATAAAATTAACAAGTATGTATGCAATGTTAAAATTTAATACTCACCACGCTCTGCACGAACATTTCGTGCCAAAATGTGTAAACCGTGCCCTGTCTCCCGCGTGAGTGCATGTTATTTTTCTTTCCACAAATCCGTAGAAAATGATACAAAATCACCTCTGCAAAATTTTATAAGGATCTATTGACCCGTTATAAAATAATCAAAATTTAAAAAGTGATCGGTGAGAATTTTTGTTAAGTGTAGTTCGCGGGAGTTAGGAAGAAACGAAATTTAAAAAATAAATGTAAAACTTTCTCTCAAATCCCTTTTATTCATTGTACAAAACGACTGGACAAACAAACAAATCAAAGCACTGAAAGTACTGAAGTATACATTGCTTGATAATATAATCCATTTTTGTCATCAAGGCCATGTTGATTTTAACCTACTGACCTCGAAAACAATAGAGGTCATCTTCTGACCAAGGTCAATGTCCCTAACAAGTGACTCACATGCACCAAGGCTTTTTTCTTCCAAAGTTATTTATGAGACAAGGTAGATGTCATGTTCCATCTAGGCAAGCTGATAAATGAGCAATAAAGAAATCATTTTTTGAAAAACCCGTTAAATGGACTGCAGTATAGAATATTGAAACAGTCATATTGAGTTTCCAGTGATGCTATCTAATAAAATACATGATCTGGCTTGAACTCTATACAAAGTCAATTAATTGAATCATCCTACAAGACTTAATTACCAGATTATAGTACATCCTTTTGTATAGCTTTCCATGTTACAGATCTATGTACCGTACTTTGATGCATTAATACATATATTCTGGTGTGTTGTATTCATTTTCAAATGCATTACTTTATCGTTTATTAATAAAAATGAAATTTATAATCAAAACAATTCAAATGTACTGTAATATTTTCATTATTCAATAATTGTTACATATAGTCTTCATATACAACCTTTCCAAGAAATTCATTTATATTGGAAAGGGTTTTTCCATAATCAGGCTGTGTTACCAACTTCTAAACTTTAGATGAACCATTGAGCTAAAACATTTTTTCTATTTTTTGGCTACTGTGACCTACTTCTGATTTTCAACCAAGGTGATCCATGTTCAAACTCGAGCAAAACCTGTCACACACATTCTTACGATGTTGTGTGACAATTGGGGCAAAAGTGTGACCAGTAGAGTGTTAACAAACTAAATGACCAGCAGATTGTTAACAACTGTAATGTCATCGTCGGATACACATGGTTGATTAACATTTAACATGACATAACTGATAATTGTAAATGGTTCGGCCGTGGGTATCCGACGATGCTAAATGTGAACAGACCACAGTTGACATAAGATGGATGGCTGACATTCAACAATCTAAAACCTCACCCTGAGCCAACCTATAAGTTTCACCACTGAAATAAATAATATGATACTTCGTAATGATTTAGATGATGTGTAGCCATTATATCAGAAGTAAATTATTGCTTTTCTATATATGTTCTTTACTCTATTGTAACTACGCAAGTTCACATAGCATATAAATATAAAACGACTGCTAGATTAGTTTTTACTATAAACAAATAAAAAGTAAAAGTTAATTATTTAAACGATTGAAAAGTCTAATTTTATGGGTATTTTTATCACTCCGTAGCGACAGGGATTTATAAATCCGTGGTAGCGAGAATTAATCTCAATCTTTGCTTTTGTATTTTTTTCTATTGTCTTGATATTGAATTTATGTATGCATGCGTAAATGTTTACATGTTATAATCATAATTGAACGATCAGTATTTACGCATTTAATTTTTCAATAAGCTAACTTTCTATGCGGCATGCATAGTTTTATCCCCCATTTACGTCACATCCGGTAACTCTTCACTGACTGACATCGCTTAAATGAAAGGGTCTATAAACTACGATTTTATCAATGAACTGTTATTTTTTGTTTTCTTTAAAGAAATGTAGAGTGTATTATTTCATGAAAATGAACGATTTGAAACTTTCAAAGCATTTAAACAACTTTGCAAACACTATTTCATCTGGAAAACTTGTTCCGGTTAGGTGGTTTCCTGCTTACATCTGTTGGTGCATGATTGAACGGGAAACCAGCTGCAATCGTGCCAATCGCAACTTTTCGGCCTTTTCCGTCAGTCTTCGGATTAATGATAATAGTCGATGTAGTTCCGATTGCAATCGTGACAATTCGGGCGATTCCGTCATACTGCGGAGTAATATTACGGAAATCCAAGCTATTTTAGTTACTTCGGTAATCCAAGTTTGTGTATATAAATAGGATTTTTATTTTTACTTGATTTATCGGTTTAAACCATAATAAATTATAAACGAAATTGTTCCGTTTCATTTGTTTTTCAAGACGCAAAAGTTAGTTTCTTTTATAATTGTTTTTTTGTCTGTATTAGTTTTATACAATAGAGAATGGTGACTGTAGTATTATTCCGTCTTCAAAGGGTGGTCCTGCTTACCAAATCACGCATGATCGAGTTATATTTAGATCTACTGAACGCAATTCAACTTCTTGGTGAGGTAATCTAAAAATAGCCCATGCATATCATTAACCTTGCCACGTGCTGATCTATGTATCATGGTTGATACATGCTTATTAATTGGTACCACGTAACGAAGCATTTTAGTGCATTTACTTGTCTATAAAGCAAAGGAATGATTTCGCTGCGAAAAAGGGGAAATGAGATGTGCACACTTGTTTTCCTTCAGTATCACGTTATATTTTTACGATTGATCATTTTCTTTATTAGTTTTATACAACAGAGAATAGATCTAAATCGTTTTGACAAAAAAATATTCGGTTTTCCAAAAAAACAACAACAACTACATGTAAATAAACCCTTTATGATATACAAATACCGTAATTCAAAAAAGAAATGTGATAATAAATTGAACCCCCCCCCCCAAAAAAAAACAATTTTAGAGGGTTGGGATGAAGGCACAACTGTGCAAGCCTTTCCTTTTAAAAGGAAACTTTATAATGATGTGTAGTCGGAATGTAACGCTACTGCAGAATGAAGAACTAGTTTCTATAGCGGTTTTTATCCGGGAGTGGATGTTGTTCGGTAACGACTTAAACCTGTAACGATTTCTGAGATATAGCTTATAACTATGTATACATTGCAAGCAATGTATACAAAAAATCACAAAATTGCACGAGATACAAACAAAGCCGTATCTGATAAGAGTACGTTACGGAACCATCCGATACAGTGCAATAGCAGACGATAACAGACGCCATGGAAACAAACGACAATTGCCGCATGCATGGGCATCCATTTACATTTAATTTTCCCACCTCTACAATTTTTAGTGATGTTCATACTAATTATTGGTGAGAGAAAAACACCATACTACAACATATGTCTGAGAGAACTACTATATATTATCTAAAGGGTTGAGAGACATGTCATTATGTTCCTAATGCATTAGAGAAGAGCTCCATATTACACATAATGACTGACAGAACTATTATATTTAATCGTAAGGGTTGAGAGAGATGTCATTATTTTCCTGACTTTGCATTGTAAAACACAAATTGACTGAGAAAACTATTACAGATATTATCTTAAGGGTTAAGGGAGATGTCATTATTTTCCTAAGAGGAGAGCACTAAAAACACATAATGAGCGAAAAAATCATTATATATTATTATAATGGTTGACAGAGAAGTCGTTATTTTTCCTAATGAGTGAGAGAAGGGCACTATAAAACACATAATGAGTGAAAGAAGTGTCATATATTATCATAAATGCTGAGATAGAAGTCATTATTTGTCCTAATGGGTGAGAACACATCATGAGTGAGAGAAGTAACATATAAGGGCTGAGAGAGCAGTCATTATTTGTCCTAATGGGTGAGAGAAAGGCACTCTAAATCACATAATGAGTGAAGGAAATATCATATATTATCCTAAAGGTCAAGAGTGAAGTCATAATTTGTCCTAAGGGATGAGAAAAGGGCACTATAAAACACATAATGAGTGATAAGGGTTGAGACAGAAGTCATTAATTGTCCTAATGGGTGAAGGAAGGGCACAATAAAACACATAATGAGTGAGAGAAGTGTCATATAAGGGTTAAGAGAGAAGTCATAATTTGTCCAAATGGTTGAGAAAAAGGCATTCTAAACCACATAATGAGTGAGAGAATCCTAAGGGTTAAAAGAAAAATAAATATTTCTCCTAATGGGTGAGAATGGCACTATAAAACAAATAATGAGTGAGAGAAGTGTCATATTAGGGCTGAAACAGAAATCATTATGTGTCCTAATGGGTGAGAGAAGGGCACTATAAAACATATAAAGAGTGAGGGAAGCGCCATAAATGATCATAAGAGTTGAGAGAGAAGTCACTTTTGTCCTAATGGATGTGAGAAGGGCACTATAAAACACATAGTGAGTGAGAGAAGTATCATATATTATATATTATCATAAAGGTGGAGAGAAAAGTCATTATTTGCCCTAATGGGCGAGGGAACAGCACTATAAAACACATAATGAGTGTGAGAAGTGTCATAAATTATCATAAGGGCTGAAAGAAAAAATCATTTTTTATCCAAATAGGTGAGAGAAGGGCAGTATAAATCACATACTGAGTGAGAGAAGTATGATACATGATCCTGAATATTGAGAGAAAAGTCATTATTTGTGAGTGAGGGAAGGGCAAAATAAAACACAAAATGAGTGATAGAAGTGTCATATAGTGCCCTTCTGTCAACTATTAGGACAAATGATGACTTCTTTCTCAACTTATAGGATAATATATGACATTTCTCTCATTCATTATGTGATTTTTAGTGCCCTTTCCTCACCCATTAGGCCAGATAATGATTTTTCTTTCAGCCCTTATGCTAATATATGACACTTCTCACACTCATTATGTGTTTTATAGTGTCCTTCTCTCACCCATAAGGAAAAATAATGATTTCTCTTTCAACTCTTAGGATAATATATGACACTTCTCTCACTCATTATATGTGTTTTATTGTGCACTTCCCTCACCCATTAGGGCAATTAATGACTTCTCTCTCAACTCTTATATGACACTTCTCTCACTCATTATGTGTTTTATTGTGCCCCTCCCTCGCCCATAAGGACAAATAATGATTTCTCTCTAAACATACAGGATAATATATGACACTTGTCTCACTCATTATGTGTTTTATTGTGCTCTTCTGTTACCCACTAGGACAAATAATGGCTTCTCTCTCAGCCCTTATATGACACTTCTCTATCTCATTATGCTATTAACAGTGCCCTTCCCTCATCCATTAGGACAAATGACGAGTTCTCTCTCAACCTTTATGATAATATTTGACAATTCTCTCACTCATTTTGTTTTATAGTGCCCTTCTCTCACCCATTGGGACAAATAATGACTTCTCTTTCAACCCTTATGATCATATATGGCACTTCTCTCACTCATTATGTGTTTTATAGTGCCCTTCTCTCACCCATTAGGACAAATAATGAGTTCTGATTCAGCCTTATATGACACTTCTCTCACTCATTATGTGTTTAATAGTGCCCTACTCTCACCCATTAGGAAAAATAATGATTATGATTTCTTTTTCAACCCTTAGGATAATATATGACACTTCTCTCACTCATCATGTGTTTTACAGTGCCCTTTTGTCAGCCGTTAGGACAAATTATGACTTCTCTCTCAACCCTTATATGACACTTCCTCACTCATTATGTGTTTTGATGTGGCCTTGCCTCACCTATTAGGAAGAATAATGACTTCTCTCTTAGCCCTAATATGACACTTCTCTCACTCATTATGTGTTTTAAAATGCCCTTCTCTCGCCCATTAGGAAAAAAAAGATTTCTCTTTCAACCCTTAGGATAATATATGACACTTCTCTCACTCATTATGTGATGTAGAGTGCCCTTCTCTCAACCATTAGGATAAATTATGATTTCTCTCCCAACCCTTATATGACAATTCTCTCAATCATTATCTGTTTAATTGTGCTCTTCCCTCTCCCATAAGTACAAATAATGACTTCTCTCTCAACATTCAGGATAATATATGACACTTTTCTCACTCATTATGTGTTTTATTGTGGCCTTCCATCACCTACTAGGATAATGAATTACTTCTCTCCCAGACTTTATATGACACTTCTTTAACTCATTATGTTATTTACAGTGCCCTTCCCTCACCCATTAGGATAAATAACTAGTTTTCTCTCAACCTTTATGATAATATTTGTTACTTCTCTCACTCATTATGTTTTATAGTGCCCTTCCCTCACCCATTAGGGCAAATAATGACTTCTCTCTCAACTCTTTTGATCATTTATGGCACTTCCCTCACTCATTATGTGTTTTATAGTGCCCTTCTCTCACCAACAAGTACAAATAATGAGTTTTGTTTCAGCCCTAATATGGCACTTATCTTACTCATTATGTGTTTTAAAGTGCCATTCTCTAACCCATTAGGAAAAAAAATGTTTTCTCTTTCAACCCTTAGGATAATATATGACACTTCTCTCACTCATTATGTGATGTACAGTGCCTTTCTCTCACCCATTAGGATAAATTATGACTTCTCTCTCAACCCTTATATGACACTTCCTCACTCATTATGTGTTTTGATGTGGCCTTGCCTCACCTATTAGGAAGAATAATGACTTCTCTCTTAGCCCTAATATGACACTTCTCTCACTCATTATGTGTTTTATTGTGCTCTTCCCTCGCCCATTATGACAAATAATGACTTCTCTCAACATTCAGGATAATATATAACAGTTGTCTCACTCATTATGTGTTTTATTGTGCCCCTCTCTCACCCACTAGGACACATAATGACTTCTCTCTCAGCCCTTATATCACACCTCTCTCACTCATTATGCTATTTACACTAACCTTCCCTCACCCATTAGGACAAATATCGAGTTCTCGCTCAACCTTTATGATAATATATGACACTTCTCTCATTCATTATGTTTTATAGTGCCCTTCTCTCGCCCAACAAATAATGACTTCTCTCTCAACCCTTAAGATCATATATGGCACTTCTCTCACTCATTATGTGTTTTAAAGTGCCCTTCTCTCACCCATTAGGACAAATAATGAGTTCTGTTTCAGCCTAATATGACACTTCTCTCACTCATTATGTGTTTTATAGTGCCCTTCTCTCACCCATTAGGAAAAATAATGATTATGATTTCTTTTTCAACCCTTAGAATAATATATGATACTTCTCTCACTCATTATGTGTTTTACAGTGCACTTCTTCAGCAATTAGGACAAATTATGATTTCTCACTCAACCCTTATATGACACTTCCTCACTCATTATGGGTTTTATTGACGCCTTCCCTCACCCATTAGAAAAAATAATGACTTCTCTCTTAGCCCTAATATGACACTTCTCTCACTCATTATGTTATTTACAGTGCCCTTCCCTCACCCATTAGGACAAATACGACTCCTCTCCAAACCCTAATGATAATATATGAAACTTCTCTCCGTCAATATGTGTTTATATGGCCCTTCTCTCACCCTTTAGGGCAAATAATGACTTCTTTCTCAACCCTTATGGTCATATATGACACTTCTCTCACTCATTATGTGTTTGATTGTGCCCTTCTCTCACCCATTAGGACAAATAATGGCTTCTCTCTCAACTCTTTTGATAATATATGACATTTCTCTCACTCATTATGTGTTTTATTGTGCAGTCTCTCACCCATTAGGAAAAATAATGACTTCTCTTTTCAACCTTTTGGCTTATGATAATATTTTTGACACTTCTTTCACTCGATCATTATGTGATTTAGAGTGCTCCTCTGTTAGGAATAATAATTATATAGATCTCTCGTAACCATTAGGATAATGTATGATAGTTCTCTCTCACTCATTATGTGTAATATGATGCTCTTCTCTCACCCATTAGGAAAAATAATGACATTTATCATGCCATTACTATGACAACTGCCTGATAAAGCCTGTCTGAGAACAGCAACCTTTCTCAGTCAGTGACTTGAGAACACTATGTTCCTACGCCAGATCAGCACTGATGATGTTTATTGTTGGTATTGTTTAATTGACTTTGCTGAATATTTATGATAATACACAGTAAATAAATTGTTAAAGCAAATTGTACCAAAAATTGTGTTGTATTATAAAATTATTGGTAAAAACCCTCGGACTACTTTTTTGGCGTATAACCCTCTTGTGGTTACCGTACTTGCAGAAATTAGCGCCCCGAATTTAAAAAATAAGATGCAAAATCATAATAAAGGCATGATAAAAAGAATAACAGGTTACTGTCTTTTGAGAAAGGGATTTCTCAGACTCGGCTAGATATGGTCCGGAAGGGGCTCGGCAAGCCTCGCCCCTTCCAAGACCATATCTAACCTCGTCTGAGAAACCCTTTCTCAAAAGACAGTAACCTGTTATTCTCTATCTCTCATCCATTAGGATCATATATAACAGATCTCTCAGGCATTATGCGTTTTATAGTGCTAGTGACATATATGGTTCATTGCTCTCACCTTTTTTAATCTTTTTGATAGAATATAGGAGTTTTATGTCATACTCATAGTAGGTGTTATAGTGATGAATTGTTCTCATTCATTAGGTTTGATTTAAACAATTTTATCATCCATTACATTCTATTATATAAGAGATCCTCACTTTAAAAAATTGAAGTGACGTCAAACATAATTATCGTAAACACGTTACACTAGATCTATAGGCGCATCAATAAAAAATGTTACTTTTTCACTTCAAACAGCCGTTATTATGGGTAGGTGATATTGAAGAGAATATTAATATATTCGTGTATATTCACGACTGAAATTTATTGAATTCATTGAATAAATTAATATTATCCTTGCCTGAGGCTCGCACTATAGAATTTAGGTCAACTCTTTCAATAAATTTAACTATCTCAATATCCTCTATTTATGGCAAGCTATAACAGTCTGGTTCCCAGCAGACTTACTGTACAACATTACAACGAATCGTTAAAGTGTAAATTACAAAGCCTAAACCACGCCCACAATCAGAGAGGTGGTTCTCTCTCAAACTTGTGCTCAACCGTTCACTTTTAGACAGACCCGCTCTGAACTGCATTGTGTACACCGGTCTTACTGTCTTACTGACGATATTTGAGACCGGTGCGTATACAATGCTCTGAACTGGTATATCAATCGCAACTTTTCGGCTCTTTCGATAAGGATAATAGATAATAGCCGAAAATAATCCGATTGCTGGTATATAGAAATTATGAAAATACAAGGGTATAAAATCATCATAATGATTTTTTAAACATATTTTATTCATCTCTGAGACTATGCGTCTACAAACAGTGATATTGATATAAATTTAAATAAAAAACACTATGTTTGATATGTTTGAAGTCACTTTCGTATTTTTCAATGTGAGCAAAAGGACGATCACAGAAATTATGCAAATAAATGGCGATTAAACCATCATTAATATGGCTATTTTTGAAAATAAATATTATTAATTTCTGATAATGTACGTCTACGAACTGCAATATTAGTATAAATTTCAATTTAAACGCTATATTTAATATTTTATAATTCACTTTTGTATTTTTCAATGTTTGCGAAAGCAAAATCTCACGAACTTATGTAGAGAAATTATGCAAATAGATGGAGATTAAATTATCATAATATATTTTTTGAAAATGAATATTACTAATTTCTGATAATGTACGACTAGAAACTGCAATATTAGTATAAGTTTTCAATTTAAACACTATGTTTAATATTTCATAAGTCACTTTCGTATTTGTCAATGTGAGCGAAAGGAGGATCTCTGAACTTGTGTATAGAAATTATGCAAATAAAAGGCGATTAAATCATCATAATGATTATTTAAAAAAAAAAATAATTTCCGATAATAATAAGAGGATATTTTTTCGTTTGAGTGAAATATGGAATATATTTTCACGAAACATGATAAAATGCTACATATTTTCACGAGCCGGTGTCGCGTAATTATCACACGCGTGGTAATATTACCACGCGTGTGATTATTACGCAGGGTCGTAATTATCACACGGTTTGGGGTAGTGCCGTGATAATCACACGGACGTTATTATATTTACACTTAATATTCTTGAAATTAGAATTATATATCATTTTTTTCCTAAATGAATTCCGCGTCTAATAGTGTAAATTTTATTAAAAGCTATGATTTTCCACCGCATAGGGGTATCTTAAAATGTAAACTTAAAACAGAAATTGTTCTTTCCTAAATATCAGCCGTGCAATCTTTCGATACAGACATTAATATGAATAATGCCTGATACAATTGAAAAAATATTTTTTAGTTTAGGTTTCTCTGTTTTTAAAATAGTTAAAAAAAGTCTGTTTTCATGGATTTCCCTCCGTTTTTTTATATTAGTTCCCCCTTTTTAGCTGAAAATATAAAATTAAGTCTTATTTGTTGCGCTTTTGTGTGTTTGCATGCAATTCAAGATAATAGTAAAATCCAAAATTAAATGAAACAGAATAAATAAATAAAATAAATAAATAAATAAATAAATAAATAAATAAATAAATAAATAAATAATAAATAAAAGGAAGACTCGAAATGGCAAAGATCTAGTTATAGTATCTAGTAAAT
>NW_026862247.1:0-29214 GCF_026571515.1 Ruditapes philippinarum | reverse complement strand
AAATGTTTTATACACATTATAAATCATCATTAAAATTTATGCATTTCATTTCTTAATGACAAATTTGGCTTAGAGTTTATCGAAAATACATTTTTGATAACCTCCCTTATTTACAAAAAATGTAAATTTGGTAATATAATGCGTTGTTGAACAGACAATATTGATAAATCTTCATTTTAGCACTTTTTCAGATTTATGATACAAAACCATAATAAAAAATTGAGTTACAGGATCTTTAAAGTACCAGGAATATAGAGCAACCTTCACAGAGCCACCTTTTGTAGAGCTAGTACCTCTGTACAACATTAGTTTCAATTTTTCCAAAAGCAAAATTTTTAAACAATAAATTTCATTACTGTATAGTAACATCCCTCGGCAACAACCCAAAACTTTTGTCTCTCAAAGATCAGACATTTTTGTTCTGCAGAGGTTGTATTTAAATTACATAAATTTCTTACTCTGCTTTTGTTCATGTCACATCACATTTATTCAAGTTATATAGAAGATATTTGTTTAGTTCAGTGTAAGATCGGAATTTATTACATGCTTTCCGGTGGTTTATAGAAATATATCAGTGATATAAAACTGGTAATTTCACTGTTTGAAACAGTGAAATTACCACTTTGATAATTTCACTGTTTTGAATTTAAGCCCCTTACGTTGTTTTAGTGAAATACCAGCGTGCACAGTACTGGGTACCAACTTAATGATGTGACGTCTTAAATGACGTCACGTTGTATTATTATTTGGCGCGCTTTTCATTCAGTATTAGGTTAAATGTCTTTTTAAGACGTTTCTTTGCATATAATAAAAAGAAAATTTGTTTAGTTTAGTGTAAGATCGAAATATATTTCACCTTATGAACACCAAAAGTTCATATTTCACTCGTGGCTTCGCCACTCGTGAAATATACCTTTTGGTGCTCACTCAGTGAAATATATTGCGATCTTACACTAAACTAAACAAATATCCTCTATATATTTTTTTGAGTGAGCACCAAAAGGTATATTTCAAGAGTGGCACAGCCACAAGTGAAATATGAAATTTTGGTGTTCACGATGCCAAATAATCACACACCAAATAATAATACAATGTGACGTCATTATGACGTTACATCATTAACTTGGTTTCCAGCACTGTGCCTGCTGATATTTGACTGAAACAACATATCTGGCTTAAATTCACAACAGTGAAAAATATCAAATTGATATTTTCACTGTTTCAAACAGGCTTTTGAGTATTTTTATGGGTGATGATATATTTACTGTTAATCACAAACCTGTACAGTAAACTTCACTTATAGCGGACACGGTTATAGCATACTTCTGGTTATAAGGAACAATTTTTTTGGCCTGAATTTTGCCCTTCTTTATTAAATATAAAAAATACTGTTATAGCAAACACTGTTATAAGGAACTCATTTTTGAGTCCCAATAAAGTTTAAAGTACAGAAAATTACATTTTTATTCATAAATAGATCCAGCATTTTCTACTTTTCATCGGCATGGCAAAAAAAAAACTCGGCCAAATGTAACGTTTATTGTTGTATTTACAGCTATGAGCTGTGGATTTGTATAGCATTACGTAATGGCTTTCTGTTAGGATTATTTAGCATGAGTTCTTGTCACCAAGATAAAACCCAATTAAACAAACAAACTAGAAGATAAGGGAAACAACACGCATTTTTTCACTCGCTATACCTTGGTTATTTAAGTAGTTCATAGTTATTGAAACTGTTTATGGGTGTAATGACATTACAAAAATGGTTAAGGTGTCTGCCTCTCAACCCAGAGATCATAGGTTCGAGGCCTTATTGTGTCACGACCATGTTTCTCCATATGACAACAGTACTGGTTGGTTTCAGGAAGCGGACACGAAAGTGATTAATATAAGTTGGAAGAACTTGTTTCGCAATTGAGCTTAAATAATTATGTTTAAACCAATTAACAGCAAGAATAACTCCCAATGACTGATGGGAAATTGACATTACAAAAATAGTGAGGGGTAATAAAATAAGACGTTATACATTTGTTTCAGCTAGCAGAGATGACGTGGGATGACACGGGCGAGATGTTAGATAAATACCTCAGGTCAACAATACTGAACCTTGCTATCAATCTGAAAGACGAGGCTGCCATTAAGAAAGGGAGAGAATTGTTTGAACAGTGGAAATCTGATCATAACAGGTAAGGGAAGTAACTCTTGTGTGATTTTAATTTTGGTGCTGTTTTTATGAGTATAAGGAATGAATCTTTAATGACCAAGGGAAGTAAATCAAGGGAGGTTACAATCAAGGGAGGTAAATCAAGGGAAGTAAATCAAGGGAGGTAAATCACTATTGTACTATCATTTAGCCTGTCTCTCCATAAAAGTTTATCTGTACAGTATCCACTTGTTTCATTTAAATAAAACCTTCACTGAAGTGATTTGTCATCAAGCCTTATTATGCATTTTACTGTCTGTCCGTCTGTTTTTTGTTTGATATTGACAAAACTTCACATGAACAAACTGTAGCTGGTACTCTACGAAACTATACAAGTGGTTCTAATATCAGTACTCTACAAAACTATACAAGTTGTTCTAATATCAGTACTCTACAAAACTATACAAGTGGTTCTAATATCAGTACTCTACAAAACTTAGTATATACAAGTTGTTCTAATATCATGCTTAGGTAATAGGAGGTTTGTCATAGTGGAATTTTACCAACATTTACAAAGAAAGGTGACATTCTGTGTAAAAGAAATGTGGATGGTTCCAGTCTTTCTAGCATTAACATAACTTAAAGACACTGTTGTAATGTATAAAAGACTGTTTACTTTATTTTTAGCATCAACGTTAACCTAAAGACTGTTATATATAAGACTTGTTCCTTTATTTTTAGCATCAATGTTAACCTTAAGACTGTTATATATAAGACGGGTATAATGTATGGTACAGATGAAGACTGGGACTATGTTTGGAACGCTTTCCTGAAGGAGGCAGACGCTTCGGAGAAAATGAAGCTTCTGATGGCATTAGGACATACAAAAGAATCACGTCTTATGTTAAGGTATGTTGTAGTAATTTTGTAGTCTCAAGCAGAGAGAGATACATTCCAACCAGCAGTTTGAGAGTGTTATGTTTTTTTCATTTTTCAAGGAAGGGGATCTGCCTGTCCATGAAATACATTGAAATTAGTTAAAGTGTGTGTTATTATGCAATGAAATCACTGTAAGAAATGTGACATAACCACTAGATATGTGACGTAACCACTTAAAATGCGACAGGCTGAAAATAAGTACGGAAACAAATCGGGCACAATTTAGCTTTAAATATCAGGTATGACTGAGTGTTTATCTGTTGATAATCTTGTTACCCCCTTGTGATATTATTCCTTGCATCACTACTCCAAACAGTGATTTTGTTGAGCAATAAAATCACAGTTTTGGATATAACATTTCTTAAATCGAATGAATTGTTTGCAGTGGTTTCCAGTTTGTTCTATAAGTAAATACAATGATTGTTTCCTCCTAGCATTAGGATTTAGTTTTATATAGACCAGTAAAGGTCTCCAAGGTTAGATTTTCCTTCTATTGCTCTAAAAAAATTATCAGCAACATATTACTGCAAAAGTCAAATAAAATAAAGATTTGCACATTTCAAATATAGAAATGTTTTCTGAACAATGTATATATATTCTGTGTTATTATTTTAGGTCTGTGAACAGTGAATGCATTTAATAGCAGTATTTTAAAGGAATAGGAATGGATGGGTTGATGTCTGTCTAATATAGATATTCATCATTAAAAAAGAGGTACCATGACAGTTTTTTTGTTGACATCAACCCTTTAAGTGAGAAATTCGTGTTTTAAGACACTGTTTTTTACTTGAGAAATAAGTTCATGGGCGCCGCCATTTTGGCGTTCTGTCATTCTCGCGAGACAGACGAGACCGAGATTGTGACGTGTTATACCCACTTCCGGTAAAGGTGTACACGCTGGTACAACTGAAATATATCTTGACGAAGAACTTAATTAATCTTATTGCGTACATTATTTATTATTTATGAAAACATCATATGGAACTGCATGGCTTTAATTAATTAATTGAAGACGCCGCGGCATTAATTATCATTAATGTTGTCCGATTTTCAAGCTTGCTGATGATCCCACCACATGATTTAAGCAATGACTGCTTAGTTTTCAAAGATAAACCATCAATTTAATTTGGGTACTTTGAGAAACTTCTTCAAATTGACGATATATCCTTTTATTTGGTACTTAATTTTCGCTGGACAAGCTGTCTGAATAGGGTACATCGCCGGTCATGTATCTTTTTCTCAGCGGTAAATATCAACTAAATCCAATATGCAGATATTTCCTGAGGACGCGATTTTCCGACATTGACGCTAAAAATAAAATGGCGAAGGAAAATCGGCAGCTAGACTAATATCGTATGAAAACAAAACTGTCCGTTCGGTTAATTAGGCACCCAGTCAAATCTGGTACCAACAGCAACAGGTTGCCCATTAGGCATAATTCCCCTATTATTACGCATATTCTACGCAGTTCCCTATAGCTTTTTTCCACGTTATCTACTTACCACACAGATACGCATTTCTACTACCGTAAATTTAATCCAATAAAACAAAAAACATAAATCTACTTAATATTCAAAATGATTATTGGTAACTGAAAAAATGTGTTGCTATTGTATGAAATGCTGTAATTTACGGTATAACTTGAATCCCCTAAGGTCATTCAGTTCACTGATGAAGTGTAAAAAAAGTCTATTTCGTCATTAGAATATTTGACAAGGGTGATTAACCAATCAGGGCAACATTGTGCATGATCAAAAGGTCTGTCGGCACAGAGGCATACAAGGAGCAATAAAAACCGTTAGTACACAGTGTGACAGGAACATTTGGTGTAAATTAGGAACAATTAAAATGGATAATGCACAGTATTGGTCATAAGTAGTAAGAACCAGCAATTGTGTGAATAAATTATGCAAATGAGATTTTTGAGCAGCCAATAAAAATGTTTTGCATGCAGTTAATATTAGACTACGATTACGATGTAAATAAATACCACGAAGCATCATTGACAGACATGTAAACAATTTACTTTTCAAAAGAGTTGCTTATATTTTTGAAATGTGTACATCACTACCAACATAATTATGTTCACACCTTTTAATTTGAAAGTCAGAATCAAACTGCAAAAATTTAATTACATGTACTATTAAGAACACGTTTTAGTAGGATTTTAATAATAATGATAATTATCGCCGTTCAATAATTAACAGCCAATTATTCGTTGGTGCGTTGTTTATTTAATTGCATTATTTGATTGTGAAACTTTGTTAAATAATAACATGTGTATTTATTAACTCTGTGAAATATTGTTTAATTACATTAAGATGAGACTTTAATGAACATAGCATTGTTTGGAGTAACGGGCATCACTGGCCTGAAGTGGTGCGACCGGTAGACGTTGATTTTTTATTTGTTTCTTTATTTTTTATTTTTTTTATTTTTTGATATTGTTACGTATTTTGAACAAGAAAAAAATTGCCTCTACACCTCCTGTGAAAATTAAATTGTCTGGTCAATACTTTATTATGTAAATATTTCGCTACGATTCAACTAGATTTATCATAAATCTAAGATGTGGGGAAATGACATCACGCGCACCTGTTTTTATACGGCCAATACACAAACATGGCCGCGCCTACTGATTTGTAGAAATCGGCGATTTAGCGATTTAAATTTCGTTATCATTGGTTTAATATTATTATTTGGCGGCATAAAATTTGCAGATTTATTATTTATAGTATTCGTTTTCTGAAATCAAGTTTTTATTCTAACCTTGTTTTTCCCTTTAATTTAATATTTAGCGTGACAATTCTGAACAATGGCAACATACACTTGTCACAAAAGCTTATGTGGGCATAATAGATATGCTCTGAACAGTATCTGGATATGACCATTTTTGTTTCAATCCTTCAATAAATGATGACTTAATGGTCAGAATACACATTTTCATATTTTTATCTGAACTTTGACCACTATGTGTGACCTTGATCTTGGCTGCAGGCATGTGACACTCCGGCTGACAATGGTGAACATTTGTTCCAAGATATATTGAAATACCTCTATGCATGTAGAAGTTTTGTTCTGGACGAGCGTTTTTTCAATGACCTCTAAGTGTGACCTTGACCTGTGACTAAGAGAGCTGGTTCAAGTGCTTGACTCAGCTTCTGATAGTGGTGAACTTGATAGTGGTGAACAATACTATAAAGTTTCATCAAAATAGGAGATATGCTCCGGAAAAATTTTGACGCGGCCTGTTTTTCAAACAGGCGCACAAAAAGGGAGAGCTGTTGTTGTGACCCTGGCATTGGCTGCACTGTCACACAATCTCATTGGTTATATTTTTGTAGGCAAGTTGGTATTTCCAAAACAACTGAAGGGAATAAGATGAAATTTTACACACTAAAGTCTTGTTCTCTGTTATTATAAAGCACGATAGTCTTAGGTTCCATAACTCTTGAGTAGCCTTGTTACAGAGTTATTTCCCCTTTCTCTTACTATCAAGCTCGCAGAATAGCCAAGTGCGCTGCCTAACGGACAGCTCTAAATTTTACACACTTGTTCTCTGTTATTATTAAGCATGATAGGCACGGAATCCATAACTCTGAGTAGCCTTGTTACAGAGTTATTCCCCCTCTCTTACTATCAAGCTCCCAGAATAGCCAAGTGCGCTGCCTAACGGACAGCTCTATATTTTGAACCTGATTTGATTTTTGATTTTTTTATATATATGAGCCGTGTCACAACAAAACCAACATAATGGGTTTGCGACCAGCATGGATCCAGACCAGCCTGCGCATCCGCGCAGTCTGATCAGGATCCATGCTGTTCGCTTACAAACCCTTTAACAAGTAGAGAAACTGATAGAGAATAGCATGGATCCTGATCAGACTGCGCGGATGCGCAGGCTGGTCTGGATCCATGCTGGTCGCAAACCAATTATGTTGGTTTTGTCGTGACGCGGCTCATATATCATTTCCGTGTGTTTCAGATTGATGAAGTATAGTTTGAATGATACATTGGTGAGATCTCAGGATGCATTTCGAGTGTTAACATCTATATCAGGGTCATACACAGGCCAAATACTGGCATGGAGATTCTTTCAACAAAACTGGAAAACTTACCAAGAAAGGTAAGAAAATTGTTGTATTGATTTATCATAAAGGGACATTTTGCCCTGCCATGGGTATATACTGTTATATTAAGTGAATATTTTTACCTCATGAAAAATTTGCAATTTGTCTAGAAACAGACTTTTTGCGTGGGGAAATATTTGCGGAAGTAAGATTTCAGAAACTCCCGTAATATTAGTGAATGTTCAGTTCGATTTTTTTTCAATTACTTCATAGTGTGAAATATTAAATGAACATTAGATAATGTTTCAAATGTTTCAAAATATGTTTGTTTGTATTTAGCAAATGTTATTTTAAGTAACTGGTGCACCAGTGTTATGCTAAAATGATAAAAGTCGCCACCGAAGACTTAACTAAGTTGATGTTACTATTGCGGGCTCAATTATTTGCTAATTATTTTAAATTTGCAAAAATCGCAAGTAAAGGAAGAGTTTAATTTTGAGAGTACAGTAATTGCTCTGAAAACTGAACACTGTTTTGGCTCGGCAAAAAGTCTCGTTTTCAGAAGATACTGGTTGTTAAACATTTCTTTTTGCAATATTTCTTACTACCATGTCATAAATAGAGTATGGAAAATTATAAATTCATTAAATGGAATTTATCCTCCTATTCTACTTAAAGTCAATGCACAAATAATTTTTGGAGCAAATATATTATTCTGAGATTAATCTTAAAAATATCAACATAAATTGGAAACAGTGAAAATATCAATTTGATATTTGATATTTTCACAATATTTTCACCGTGGACTACTTTAAAAGTAGCTAGCACAATACTGGGAACCAACTTAATGATGTGAGGTCGTAAATGACGTCACATTGTATTAATTTAGTATTAGTTAAAATTTCTTTTTAAACGTTTCTTTGCATATAATAAAAAGAAAATATGTTTCACACCATGAACACCAAATAGTTCATATTTCACTCATGGCTGAACTCGTAAAATATACCTTTTGGTGCTCACTTGGTGAAATATATTCTGATCTTACACTAAACTAAACAAATATCCTGTATTTAATTAAATTGCCAATATGAAATTGACAGTGTTTTTTTTTAATGAATTTATAAAGAAAGAAAAACATGATTTTTTTTAAAACTTTTTATCTGTTTAAATGAATACAGTTGGTTTTTAGCTAATGGTTTGAAACTCATTAACCCGGTAACTGAGGTTATATTTGACACAGTGCCGATTCTTTAAAAAAATTATTCTAAACCTTTCCTTTAAGTTTTTTAAATACATATCAAGAACAAATAAAAAAATACAAACAAAATGTCATATCTTGTCATTAAGAAGCATAGTTAATGTTAAAAATTACGGTACTTTACCCATCCCTAGATTTGCCACTTCAATGCCACCCTTTTCAATGGTGGAGTATTTAGACAATTTTCCACCAATAATGCCACCAAAACGCCACCCAAATCATGAAAATGGTGAAAAATTTTAGCAGGACTGATGGTAGAGAATTTTCCAGTAAATTCCACCTTTTTTACACTAAATGCCACCAATGAGTGGAAATTTGGTGGAGTATTTAGACAAAATTTCACCATTATGCCACCTTAGGGTGGCAAATTCATTTTCCACTAGATGCCACTTGTTTCCACTTATCGCCACCATCAGGGTGGAAAATTGGTGGAGTATTTAGATAAATTTCCACCATTATGCCACCATTCAGTGGAAAACTCATTTTCCACAAAATGACACTTATTTCCACCTTTTACCACCATTAGGGTGGAAAGTTGGTGGAGTATTTAGACACTTTTCCACCATTTTTCCACCATAAAGTGGCAAATTCAGTTTCCACTAAATGCCACCTATTTTCACCCTTTCAGAAATTTTCCACCTTGTGGGTGGCAATAGCTGGAAACTGCTTGAAAGTCACCCAGTACCCTAAAAGAGAAACAAACAAATTTTAAAAATAATCCTTTTTAATGTCTCCATATGAAATAATTGTCTCAAAAAAATAGCAACACATTAGTCCATTTATTATCTTCAGTTTATCTTTCTATTCCTGGATGGTTTGAGAGGTGCAGAATCACCCTATGGATTTCAGTCCTTTAGGTTTTCGGCCACTATTCCAGGGCACAATCTAAAACAAAAAATATTATGAATGATTAATGTAATAATTAAAAACATTAGCTTATATTTTTATATGACTATTGGATATTTCTATATTCAAGTTGAGTGCATAGATATGATTAAAACACTTTAACAAAACAGCATTGCAGACGTGGAAGAATCAGACTTTTATTATGTACTCCAAGACAGAAAATATACGCAGACTCAGAAAGGATATTTTCATTCAGTTCATTACTTACCTTCCAAGAACTTAAGTTTTGCCTTGTCTGCACAAGCAGGTCTGGCGTCAGACTCTCTGTTCCCTTTCCTCATACCAAACAATGAGCGGCCTTTTATCTCTTCTATATTGAATAGCATTCTGAAGAGCCTTGTTGTACCTTTCTTATTTGAGGCATATGGCTTCAGTTCTGCCATCACTTGGTCCTAAAATATGATAATCAATATCCTATAAGTAAAGACAGAAAATGAAACACTTTTATAAGACCTTGGTATATGTATACAACTCTAAAATTTTAAAATAAGAAAGAAAGAAAGAAATACAACACACTACTGTGCAGGTTGAGTAATTAATAATTTTCCAGTTTCAGTTCTTAACAAACCTTCATCAGGATAAATATTTGTCAAAATTTTAAAGCTAAAGTGTACAAAAACTCTAAAATTTGTAAAACGAAATGTAAATGCAAATTAATTTAGTGTCATAAAGAGTTTGAATAAAAGTAGGTTTTTAAGTAGTGACTAATAGCTATATTTATTAAGAACTGAAGTGTCTTATTGGGTACTGTGACACTTCTTTCCTATCAATTCTAAATTTTTTTTAATTAACTGAGAAACAAAGCAAGATACCTTTGTAAAGCCACTGAAGAACAAGCGCGTTGCTCCAGGCTGCTCCTCATTGCTTTGTGTCTGCAAAAGAATAATTCTTATTTAATGCTGTTTCTGTTATGAACTGTCATTCTCCTAACAGCTTGTTACTCTAGACTGTCTAGTTATGGTTATATATCTAGTTATCTACTGCAGCATGAAAGCTGAATTACAACAAAGAAGGAATGAAACTGAATACTAATAAAACAGTTACTGTTGATCTGCTTCACATGTGACACACAAGGAAATATGTTTATAGCATGAAAGTTGTAGTAATAGGTACCTGGTTATCTATAGTTTGATTGATATAATATATTGTACGTACTGATTTATTTCTATAATTTTTTTCTCAAACTTAAAATTTCTAACATACTGTATTTAAGAAATGATGAAGCTCTTCCTACATTCTTTATATTCCTACATTCTTTATATGTACATGCAGCTTTCTTTTTTAGTAAAGTTACAAACAAATCAAATATAAAACATAATTTTATACAATACCATTTCATATTTTTACTGTTAAAAACTTAACAGTTTCTGCATAAATAACAATAATTGTTGTATGTAAAAGTTGTTTACCTGAAACTTTGACTTGGAATGATTCTGCTGTTTATCTTCTTGTCCCATGTTATAATCTACACATTCACACTTCAGTTAAAAATTCTCATTTCTATTTACCACACTAATAACACTTTTAATGTATTCTTTGATAAATCAAAAATATGCACCCTTACATTTTAAACAAAATATCTCCAGAATTGCTACAATACCAATAATTTCCTTTGTGTTTGCAAGCTTTAACTGACCTCAATTCCTTTGAATTCAAACTTTACAACGGTGTAACTGCATGGACAGTCCATTATAATTTTAAATTGTGAGGGAATTTTCCAAAAACCCACTGCAAAGCACCAGTCATTTAATTATTTACATTCAAGTGAATGTATAAACTATGTCTAATACCTCAATAGATTGAGTAGAAATAAGATTTTGAAAGATAATTTAGCATGTTATTTAACACAGATTCTACATAAAAACATGTATTATGTTGCCTCTCCCAAAATAATCAAATGGAACAGTCTGGTCAGCATGAGTAAACTATTAACCCCCATTCATAGATTACTAGATAAGAGGGCAGTAGTTTTATCAGATCTGTGTTGTATGCAGTGTTGTTAAATCTTATAGGATGCAGTATTTACCAGCTAGTATTTACTTATCCTGTTTATAAGAAATTATCAGACATTATGAGTTATTTACTTTTCACACAATTATTTTTACAATAGATTTAAAGCCTCTGAAAGGCATACTATTGTGTATGACTTATTTTCATACACAGACTTGGTTACTTAGAGTGAGGTATAATTAGCAAGCACAGTGCTTCATTATCTTGTAAGCTAATCTATTTTATATGTATATTTATTAAATAGCATTTAAATATAATTGTTAACTGTTGAAGTTTGATTCATGTTTTTCATTCCTTAAAAATACATAACTCTCTCCTGCAAAGTTATGGAGTTATTGCCCTTTGTAAGTTTCCGTCTGCAAAGCATAGCACAAGAGATGTTAGAGACAATAATTTTAAACTCCACATATAACTAAATCTCATTTATGTGAAGTACAAGCCTAGGAACCATAACTTTTTATTGCATGATTTGGGGTTTATTGCCATTTTTTACTTCTCTATGCTTAATTTTTGTTTTGATCATCCAGCTTAAAAAGTATTGAAGATATTAATTTGAAACTTCACAGATATAGATCTTTTTGAGTAATGTGCTGTGTTAAAGAACCATAACTCTTTTGCATACTTTTGGAGTTATTGCCCTTTGCATTTTTCACTTTCATTATTGTAAGCATAACATGAAAGATGTTAGTACTCACCAGATATCAGTTTAAAGTAATATTAAAGAGACAAATCTCAATTAGAAGAAAAGACCAAAGTCAAACTTTATTCAAGATTGACATTAAATATCATAGAAAAAGCAGCAAATGTTATGCAGAGAAATGCATTTTCTGGGCATAGAAGAACATTTCAACTATTTAATGTACAGATTGCAACTAAAAGAACTAAGTACACTTTTACAGCCATAATTTTATTTTACAAGCATAGAATGGAACATAGGCATTTTTGACTTGAATCTTAAATAAATCTTAAAACCTGCAATGCACAATGATTTCTCAGTTTTTTCCACCAATTTTTATGCCACCCAGAAAATAGTTAAGAGTTTCAATTCCTTTTCGACTAAAAGTTATTTACAAAAATTTTCTAAGATTTTTTCCACTAATTTGCCACCCAGAAAATAGTTAAGAGTTTCACTTTTCCACTAAAAGCCACTCATTTTTCACCTTCAAAATAAACTAAGTTTCATTTTTCACCAATTTCCACCCTTTTGCCACCATAGAAAAAGTCTATGTTCAAATTTCCACTCAATGCCACCTTAATGCCACCAAAGGATAGTGGCATTTGGTGGTAATTTTGCCAATACAGTGGAAAAAGAGTGGAATTTTGTCATTTTCCAGTTAATGCCACCTTTTTTACACTTAATGCCACCCTTTTCAGTGGAAATAGCTGGCAAATAGTGGCAAATCTAGGGACGGGTGTAACGGTCGATTAAACGTTTAACATGGTTATTTAGGTCGCCGTTTCAACGTTTATAATTTTTACTGACCGTGAAATATATCATGATTAATATCATGATTTTCAGAGGAGTCTGGTTTTTCAGATGCTTTTCATTGTATTGTCAATATTATATTGTTAATTATTAATAAACAATTTAATATAATTAAGTATGAAGATTGTTATTATATGAATGTATTAATTTGTGACTTTTTACTGTTCATTATGATTGTATAAATTTGAACTTCTTTACTGTTCATTGTTATAGACATAATGTATTGTTATATGATAATGTAAGTAATTGAAATAAAAATTTTCCATAATTGAAATAAAAATTTTCCATAACTGAAATCAAAATTTTCCGCATATAATGACGTTGCACCTTAAGATGATTGCTGTGGATTTTAGAATCCAGTCAGTGACTTTGGATTCTTCCATGTGAGGAAGTTACTCTGAGCTTGATTACTGAATGATGGTGGTTCTACTGATCAGGTGCCCGATTGTGCCTGAAATAATGCGTGGGAATTGCACCTGAGGTCTTTTATCCACAACTCAAGCCATGATGACCTTCACTGTGTTGGTGTCATATTTAAAACCAAGAAATCATGAAACATTCTGATATCATTTATTGTAGATAAGTATGTATATTGCAAGAGTATTGTAGATAATATCCATAACTTTCTCAAGATATTTGCAGTGATTGATATGAAATATATGAAAAGTTAGTGATATTACACCTGATATCTCCCTATATAAATGTAATATTGGTTAGTTGTATGTATATACACTTTACATTTCAGTAGTGTTTCTTCGATGAATGATACTATACAAATATGGACTTTTTAGCTGGTGAATATATGTGATATGTACTGGAAATATTAATATTGACAGAGGCAATACCCGAGGTCAATATTATTTTTTCAGTACATATTACATCATATTCACCAGCTAAAAGGTACATATCTGTTTTATTATATAATTCATAAATAGCTTTTATATGACTTTTCAAATCTGCCATTGCATATATTGGAAATCAACATTTTTCAGCTTATCTACTTTTTCCATAATTTTAGTTCGCGTAGTTGTTGCACGCCTTTCACGTGCCTCTTTTTCACGCGCTTCAACGAAACATGCATAAATTGTACATGTATAAAGTTGTGGTACTGTCTGTGATTTTCTTTAAATTCTGATAGCCTATTCATATAATAAAACAATTATTGACTAGTGTGCCATTGAATATGATGGTGATATTCACCGGCAGAAAGTCATATTGACCTCGGCTATCACCTCGGTCAATATGTCATCTGCCGGTGAATATCACATCATATTCAATGGCACACTAGTCAATAATTGTATATTATTCACTGATGTTGTCTTATGTTATGTACTGTAGGTAATATTTATTTTACTCCACTGATTCTGTTATCTAATAATCCTTATAATTTCCCCTTTGTTTTTAGATATGCCTCCACATCATTTATTATGTCAACCTTGATTAAAAGTGTTTGCAGTAATTTTGATACACAGTTTGATTATGAAGAGGTAAGATTTTCAATTGAATGGATTATTTTCTGTAACTTTTGTTAAAGGAACTCCACTGAGGTTCATAAGCCTAAAAAAATAAAATTTTAATTTCTCACATAGTTCAACTGGGGCACTTAAAACGGCAAAATTATATAAAAGATTATTAAGAAATATATACCCAGAAATACATTGAAAATCTTATGTTTGTGTTATTCTCAGTCCGATTTGAGTGAAAAGCGTTGCAACACTTTCCTATTTTAGGTCATTTTTGACAATTAGAACTATAATTCTGGAAAAACGAAGCGAGCTAATGATCTGAAATTTTGAATGTTAATTGTTGGTATAGACCTACATCAGATAGAGTAAATATTTCAAAAAATTATTTCCAGTCCCGTCAATTTAAAAAACCTCAGTGGAGTCCCTTTAAAGAAAATGTTAAACTTAGTACATTAAGCTTCTTGTTTCTAGAGATTCTATTGCAGCGCCATTGAAATTTTAAAGAAGTCCCAAGAATTTTTTTATTTTATTTTTTTCCCCATTATACCAAACTAATATAAACCTATCTTGAAGAGTTTTGAGCGAACTATGGAATATATTTTCATGAAAAATGATAAAATTACATATATTTTTCACAAGCTGGAACAAATAGTGTTATATTATTCCTTGTATTCTCTAATAAATGCCCCAGGGTGACATTGTATATCCCAGGGGTCTGTACTTTCAGTGTCTGATGTTATATTATACTTTGTATTCTCTAATAAATGCCCCAGGGTGACATTGTATATCCAAGGGGTCTGAACTCTCAGTGCCTGATGTTATATTATACCTTGTATTCTCTAATAAATGCCCCAGGGTGACATTGTATATCCCAGGGGTCTGTACTCTCAGTGCCTGATGTTATATTATACCTTGTATTCTCTAATAAACGCCCCAGGGTGACATTGTATATCCCAGGGGTCTGAACTCTGCAGTGCCTGATGTTATATTATACTTTGTATTTCTCTAATAAAATGCCTCAGGGTGACATTGTATATCCCAGGGGTCTGTACTTTCAGTGTCTGATGTTATATTATACTTTGTATTCTCTAATAAATGCCCCAGGGTGACATTGTATATCCCAGGGGTCTGTACTTTCAGTGCCTGATGTTATATTATACCTTCAGCCTTGTATTCTCTAATAAATGCCCCCAGGGTGACATTATATATCCAAGGGGTCTGAACTCTCAGTGCCTGATGTTATATTATACTTTGTATTCTCTAATAAATGCCCCAGGGTGACATTGTATATCCCAGGGGTCTGAACTCTCAGTGCCTGATGTTATATTATACCTTGTATTCTCTAATAAACGCCCCAGGGTGACATTATATATCCCGGGGGTCTGAACTCTCAGTGCCTGATGTTATATTATACCTTGTATTCTGTAATAAACGCCCCAGGGTGACATTATATATCCCGGGGGTCTGAACTCTCAGTGCCTTGATGTATATTATACCTTGGTATTCTCTTAAACGCCCCAGGGTGACATTTATATCCCAGGTCTGAACTCTCAGTGCCTGATGTTATATTATACTTTGTATTCTCTAATAAATGCCCCAGCGGGACATTGTATATCCCAGGGGTCTGTACTCTCAGTGCCTGATGTTATATTATACCTTGTATTCTCTAATAAATGCCCCAGGGTGACATTTTATATCCCAGGGGTCTGAACTTTCAGTGTCTGATGTTATATTATACCTTGTATTCTGTAATAAACTCCCCAGGGTGACATTGTTTATCGCAGGGGTCTGTACTTTCAGTGCCTGAATTAGAGGAATGACCTTCATAAAACCAAGAATACACATTATACATTCCCCTATAGTGGTTTTTGTTAATATAGAATAAAATTGATAAATATTGACAAAAATAATGTTTTATGTTTTTATATTAGATTTTCCTGGGTAATATATATTTACTAGAAACATCAGCTGTGTTAACATATATGTTTACGTTAATTTCCATGAATATATATTAAAAGAGCTCCACTGAAGGTCGAATGCTTAAAAGCATTAAATTTGAAAATCTTACAAACGTTAAGTGAATTTCTTAGAATGTAAACTCTGGAAAGGATACCAAAGAAGTATATAACAGAATGAAATTGAAAGTCGATTTTTAGTGAAAAACTTTGCAATACTTTTCTTTTTTTTTAGTTCATTTTGCACAAGAAAAATGATTATTCTTGAAAACTTGGGTGCTGAAATGACCTGAAAATTTGCACCAGACTTTCATCAAATGGTACACAAACCTCAGAAAATATGTCCACAAACCTCAGTGGAATCTTTTAAAACTGCTGTTTTCTTGGTACATTGTTATTTAGTTGCTTTTTATGCCCCCGCCATATAATGGCTTGGGCATATAGTGTTACCCTGTTCCGTCATTCCAAGTTCGAATTTGGTCATTGTTTGATGATAGCAGTGATAGAGGTATCCCTCTTGAAGTTTGTGTTTACATTGAATAGTTTTAAGGGCTTTGAACTTAAAAAAAAATACTTTTTGCAAACAAATTTGGAACTAAATATTGTAACATCTGATATTTTGGCTGCATGCGGGGGCATCCGTGGCGTGACGACATATTTCTAGTTTTTTCTATGTTAAAAAGGAAGAGGTGTTTATAATAAAAGGAGCATTTATTAGAGATTGATTATACTTTTTCTCTTTTTATCTTCAGGTACAAACCTTTTTCTCTCAAAGAGATGTTGGTTCAGGGAAACGTGCGGTCAGTCAAGTGTTAGAAAAAATACAGTCAAACATTGAATGGTCAAGCAAGTTTGAACATGTTGTCACATCCTGGCTTACAAGTCATGGAAAATTAACTGTGAAATAGTTATAAAATTTGATCGGTTTATTCACAGACTTAAATTGTCAGTTAAAGTCTGTGGTTTATTTAATATATAAGTAACTGAGGAAGGAATACTACGTTTAATTATATGAGGTATTTAAGGTTAGCTGTTGACATCAAATTTTGGATAGAATTGGATTGGTTTTAAAGATTAAGTGAGTTTCATCGGTGATACTTTTGAACGAAATTATAAATATTTTAAAAGAGGTACATCATTCTGACTGTTTTCAGTTCAGACTTGGGGATGATTACATTGATCATTAATTGATTTAATAACAATTACTTTCAGATTTTATTGTAATTGATTATGATTGATTACTCAGAATTGCCTCTGTAATCAATTAAAATTACAATTACTTTAACAGAGTAATTGATTAATAACTAAATTATTATTACATTCAATGTATAGCTGTAAAACAAAAGTTGAACTGTATTATGTGAAATCAAGGCATCCTTTGAATTTAGCTCTGATAGTAATCAATGTCAACCAGTTATCATCTTTTGATAAATTTACAATGAATGTTATGTAAGAACTGATTATGGTTGCAGATGTCAAATCACTGACTTTTAAATGATGAGCTCAGATAAGATAACAAAAAGTCATCCTGATTTGTGGGACTTTAATGTAAATGTTCACTATTATGAGATTAAGCATTTATGACAGGTGCACTCTTGTGCAGCCTACTCAATCCATCCAATTTATTATTTTTCGGGTAAAAAAACCAATATTTATAAGATTATAAAATGTTATTTAAAACTCACCGAAATACTCTTTAGAACAGGTACTGTTTGATTGATAAATGTTATATTTACATACTAAAATGAATAATAAAAAAGTTCTACAGATTCAGTTTACATATTTTACATGCACGGAAGGGCACCTGAGGTCTTCCTCCACCAGTAAAGCTGGAACGTCGTGATATGACCTATACTGTGTTGATGTGACTTAAAACCCAAACAAGCAAACATATTGTACATATAGATGTATATACTTTTGTAGGTGTAGATATACGAGGGATGATCAAAAGTTAACCGGACTTTGTAAATAATTCTTTACCCGTTTAATGAATTTACATAAAAATACACGGAACATAAATCGGAATCTATCCCCTAAATGATACAAAAAATACCAACAAGAAAAATAAACAAATGAAAAAGTTATGCTGTTTATTTGGCATGTACATGTAAAGCAATGCGGCCACGGTATAATTTGAAATTACGTTAACGACGTCACAAGCGTGTTTTCATAACGGGCACTTTTACTCATTCACGGATTAGGCCAATAAGTGGGTTACAGTCATGTTGTTGATGCGGCGGATCCACTGTATTATTTTGTACAAGTGGGTATGCATATTGTATCGTAAAAGAATGAATGATGATAAAAAGCCCTGTAATGACGCATTTTTTTTAAAATTTTCCGTTCTTTCTTTTGTAACTTATTGTTTAAAAATTTGCACATGCAATAAACAAATATTATGTATAACAAATAATTAAAATAATCGTTGCTAACTATTTAATTATAACATAAATAGGAAAAAATAAAAGAATAATACAACTGGTAACAAAATTGTCATTATTTTAAAATAAAATAAAAATGCTAGCCGATTTTTGAACAGTGACTGTCTAATTTGTTTGACACAAATTTCTCTAAAAAACTACTCGTAAAATAAGAAAAAAAAATTGATACAATAATTATTCAAACCAAAAATACAAAATATTTAATTTTAATGCATTTAACTATTTCATTTTAAAATCCTTAAGAGTTTGACTGCACCTCCCGTAGCTACTGTTGAAAATCTTTGACAATGTCCCAGTCAATCGACTTTCATGTTTTTTTTTTTTAAGGGTCTCCTTGGCGATTGACGTCACCAACTCCTTGAACATTTCTTTTTTCATGTCTCTCCCTTACTTGTTTTCTATTTCTCTATTTACCCTTTCTTAATCTTGTATGCCTAAACAAAAAAATGCTTGTTGGCTTTCTTGAACTTTTTTCCCTTGACAACCCAATTCTTTTTCTAGGTTTTTAAAAGTTTCTCGTCTTACTTTTGACAATTTTTCTTATTTTTGATCGATTTTTCGAAGATAATACTCGACGACATAGGTTTTAACTTGAGTATTTCATTAACATGTGACATTTGAATTGTAATTGCAGATGATAAATATGATTAAATGAAGTCATTTTTTACTGGACAACGTCAAAGATATGGTTCATGACGTTTTGGCGTATTTTTGAAATCTAAAATGTGCCATTATTGTAAAATTATACACAGCTAAAGCGCCTTGATGTCAAAGGCGAATTTTACGCACTGCGCCGGTGTGTGCGATTACCATGGTTTTTTGGATTCGCTGCTACGGACAAGCGTTTTGCGTTATCAGATTAGATAAAGCATCAGTTTACAGGTATTGTTTTCCGATTAAGTGTGATATATAACAATAAGTGATAGGTTGAAAATTCTTCAATTGACAGTCACAGTCCGGTTTATTTTTGATCATCCCTCGTATATACTATTGTAGGTCAGATAATTCATATTAACTGCATAATTATGAAGACATACGATAAGGCTAATTTGACTTCAAATATTTTGCGTTATATTTTGATATTTATGGCTGTATGTGATGTAAAGGTAGTCTTATTGCAGTGCATGCTTTCCAGCCAAAAAAATTCTAACATCTACAGATATCGTAATAAATTGGTCATTTCCATAATATTATTTTTCACAAGCTTTGGTATTCAATAATTCTGAACCTTTTATAACCGGAATTTAGTACTGTTGTATTATGGGTATATTTATTAATATGTACACAGAGCGTGCACTTGTAATATATAACACAGACACGTGTTACTAGTTCTATTGTTTAATGATAACTGAATATTCCAAGTATATAAGTGGCGGGAAGATAGTGGACATGCGCATTACAGTATGAGATATTATTAAGATGAAACATATGTTTACAATATACAACAAGTACATAGTGTTAAAAACTAGTCATTGTTAATAATCTAATGCCCAAGATTTTGAAAAAAAATTGTTTTGGAAATAACCGATTTGCTTTGATATTGGCCGATGTTAGATTATTTTGGTGGGAAAGAATTACAGTAAGACTACCTGAATTAACTTCTTGATTTCCGGGATGAAAAATCTTCTTCAGGACACCTCCATGATGTTACCAAATAGATATTATCCGGAATTCAGCAAAATGGTTTTTTTTTCCATGCTAATTCCTTGGTACAATCAAACTTTTACGGTTATATAGCTTCACTGTGCACCTATAGGTCACAATAAATTAGTCAACCTGTTGTGCTTAATTTGGAAGCTGTAACTGTAAAAGTTTGTGTGTACCCTCGGATTAACTGGGAAAACCCCAAAATATTCCAGAGTAAGTCTATTTCAATGACAATCTCATAAAATTATCTGGGACATTACGGGCTCAGAGTGCCATATATAATGTATCATACATCTTAGATGCCATCTATTTATAGATAATGTAGTACATGTGTATTTATGTAATATATACTGTGTGTAACTGATGATGATACATAATGTATTGCTGGTGTTAAACTAATAAGCACATAAACAAAAAATGACTGTTTTTAACTGTAAATTGTTCTTATTGTAGATATGTGATAAATATGATATTGTATCCTTGTAGATTCAATGCTAGATTTATTGAACTTGTTGAATAAAACAATATTATGCTTCCCTGAGGCTTGTATAATATGATTTTACAATTTATTCAACTTGCTCAATAAATTTAGTATTAAATCAACACACATTCAATATCCTCTATATATATTAAACATTAAGTGGACTGTTCCCGATTTAAAGCTCGGCAAATCCTGTTTATGAATACAGATGCTTACCGCATAAACCATTGTACAGGAGTGTAATAAAGCCATTTAATAAAAACAATATTACACTTGTGTAATAACACTTTGACTTGACGTCATTTGCGCTATGTAGAAACATAGTGTTAAAGCGCGCTAATGTTAGCATTACACTATAGGCGCATCATTGAAAAATTTCTCATGTTAACAGTTTACTGTTCTTATTTTATATATGTGATAAATAGAATATTATATTCGTGTAGATTCAATACTAAATTTATTGAAATCGTTGAATAAAACAATGTTATGCTTGCCAGAGGCTCCAGGCGCCAGATTTTATTCAACTTGTTCCATTAATTTAGTATTAAACTACACTCATTCAATATCCTCTATTTATTGGCTAATTAGTTAATTAATTATAGTATAACAAGAAAATGTACATCAATTGTATATATGGGTAAATTTTCTCTATCGTATTTATTTTTATGCCCCCCCCATGTAAATGGCCGAGGCATAGATAGTGTTTACCCTGTTCCGTCATTTCCGTCCTTCCTCCTTTCCGTCATTTCTGTCATTCCGATTCATTCATCAGTTTTTCCGTTCATTATCTTAAGAACGCCTTGCACACATTCAACTCAAATTTGTACATATGGATATTGTCATGAGAAAATTACAGGGTTCAAGTTCGAAATTTGGTCTTGAGGTTCAGATGATTTTTGGCAGAGTTATGGCCCCTTTCACTTTAAAGTAATATGAAATTTTCGTTTTCCGTTTATTAATCTCCCCAAATGGTACAACACATTCAACTCAAATTTGACAATATGGATTATGTCAAAGGAATGCCCAAGCCAAAGTTCGAGTTTGGTTCATGGGTTCAATGATTTTTTAGCAGAGTTATGTCCCTTTCACTTTTGAAAAATATATATAGATACATCTTAGGAATAAGCAGTTTAAATTTGGTTTGTAGTTCAATGATTTTAAGACAAACTTATCTTTTCCTGAATGGATTTGGAAAAATTTTGAACTTTCACTTTCAGCCACTCTTACCATTATTTTGCTACAATATTGCAATATGCAATATGCTATTTTTTTAAAAGGTTTAGACTGAATTAATTTTCAGTGCCTTGAACATTGTCATGAAAATGGTTTGGTTTGTTTAACATTTGGAAAAGTTTTAAGGGCTTTGAACTTAAAAGAAAAAAATAATTAATAGCACCATCTGCAAATTTTGGCTGCATGCGGCGGGGCATCCATGGCATGATGACACATTTCAGTTATTAATGATTTTTAATTTGATTACAACATGGTATATTACATGTACATTTATTGTAATTTGGGAAAAATTTTTCTCCCATCGTTAACCCTGTAAACTGGTTAATTATAATGATCTTTATGTTTTACATATTATTTTTGTTGATTCTTCGCTTATGTATATATACAAGTCTTAAGACTTAATTGTTTATTGGAAAAATAGTTTTTACAATGTTGGTTTTTGTTTCAGATTCTATTTTGTAAATTATCTGGTGGTATTTTTGTATTTTTGATATTTTTTAATTTACAATACATTCAATTTAATCATTTTCTTATTAGAGTTGTGTCCCCTTATTCATCGGCACACTTATTGTACGCGCATGTCGTTTATCGAAAAAAGACACAACATTTATAATTGCAGAATCTCCTTTCTGAAGAGTATTCATTTTCAATGAGGTCACAGAGTTTTGATAGGGCATGGGTTCAAACTCCAGGCTTTTTTATTTTTCTTCTTCAATTTTTAACTTTTCTTCCTTTTTTTGGTTGGGCCAGATTTTGATTTTTTTATTTCATATAAAATTTGAAATAAAGATACAATTAAATTTTGTGCATATTTTTACTGTGAATTGTATAAAATTGGATAGGATAACAACTTAAAATGGTTTCTTTATATATTTCACAAATGTTAAAGATATTAACTATGCTCATCTTAGAGTAAAATATTTTATCCCAGAAATTAATTGAAATCTATGTAATTTTTTCTGAGTATGCTTAATTTTAATAAAAGAATGTACAAAATGTGCATGAGAAGCTGCATAGCCAATTACAGGTCAAGTGAAGTTGGTCCTTTCTTTAAAAAAACTGCCAGTTTTTTTAATGGCACTATATATTCTTATTGTGTCCACCTGTAGTGAGTAGAGTTTAAAACATAAGATATCTACTTTGTGTGTAGCCAAAACATGTTTATTCTATATATACAAAGTGACTGTGTAGCAATTATCACTATTTATTAATATATAATTTGAGCATAGTATATCTTTAAGATTTGTATCTCTAGATACATGTGTAATCATTAAAAATTGCTATGGTAACAGTTATTGTGAAATAGAAAGTCAGAAATTACCAAATTAAGGTTTTTTCATTTGAAGAAAAAGTAGATCAAAGACTTAAATTCTTTTTTTACAATTTTGGATTTTGATTTTGATTCAAAATATTTAATTTCTTAAATTTATTAAAGAAAAGTGGGGAGAACTACAGGGTATAACATGTATAATTGTCATTATATGAATTTGGCAATTAAATTATTTTAGTACATTATTTGGTGGTGTATTTTTTATGATTTTACTTGCAAATTCATTTTCATATTTTTAGCTCACCTGAGTACAAATTGCTCAAAGGTTGGCTTATGAATATAATCACATGATGTCTATGTTTCCGAAATTCAAATGTTTTTAAACAAATAAAACTTGCGTATTAAAGATCCTGTATGTTGTCATTAAGGATGTAACAACACTTAAGTAAAATTTTAAACATGTATATGATTATTCTTCTAAAACAATTTCCAAACATACAAGAATATGTTAAATATGTACTCAAATGTTTTTACGCATTATTCATTTCTTCGTAAAAATTTGGCTCGGACTTTATCGTAAATAAATTTCGAATTACCTCCCTTTATTAACATGAAATGTAAATTCGGTAGTATCTTTACTTTTGGAACTTACAATATTGATAAATCCTCATTTGAGCATAAAACCATAAAAATTTGAGTTATAGGATCTTTAAATTATTTCAAATGAGGCTCATGTTGGTCACTCACTGGAGCTAAAAATAGATTCTAGAAGAAATGATATCTGTTGAAAATCCTTCTCAGAATCTATAATGCTCAGATCATAGGTATTTTATATGTTTTATTTGTTTCTACGTCAGTCTTTTGCGTCATGCCTCTAGTGTCATTTTCGCCAAAATAATAAACCATTACAAAACCTATATGAGCCGCGTCACGACAAAACCAACTCAGTGCGTTTGCGACCAGCATGGATTTAGACCGGCCTGTGCATCCACGCAATCTGATCAGGATCCATGCTGTTTGCTATCAGTTTCTCTACTTGTAATAGGGTTGGTAAGCGAACAGCATAGATCTTTATCAGACTGGTCTGGATCCATGCTGGTCGCAAACACACTATGTTGGTTTTTGTTGTGACTCGGCTCATAAAATACATTTTTCTGTGGTCCAAAGTGGGCCAGGTCGTTTTTATATTCCGGAAATAATTTATTGTAAATTGCCACGCCTTTGCAGTGCTCTTGTTCAATTTTGTTACATAAAAAGAAACTTGAAGCCTAGCCATAAAAATCTCCACTGTAGAAACCACAATGCTGTGAGCATATCATTTAGTATTAACTTGCGGTACTCAATTTGTTGTCATCTAAAAGTCCTTGAGGCTGAAAACTTAACCCACCATGGATATCATTAATTTTACATAATAATGAAAATGCATTACATGAAACAGTAACTTGTGGTCCTTTAAAAGTTATATGATTAATGTCCATGAGGTTGTAAATTAACCCACCATGGGAGGTTGTAAACTAACCCCACCATGGATATCATTAATTTTACATAATAATGAAAATGCATTGCATGAAACAGTAACTTGTGGTCCTTCAAAAGTTATATGATTAATGTCCATGAGGTTGTAAATTAACCCACCATGGGAGGTTGTAAACTAACCCCACCGTGGATATCATTAATTTTACATAATAATGAAAATGCATTGCACGAAACATGAACTTGTGGTCCTCTAAAAAAACATATGATTTATGTCCTTGAGGTTGAAAACTTGCCCCACGTTGGATATCATCAATTTTACATCATAATGAAAATGCATTGCAAGAAACTTGAACTTGTGGTCCTCTAAAAAGATATGTGGTTAATGTCCTTGAGGTTGAAAACTTGTACCACCATGATATCATCAATTTTACATAATAATAAAAATGCATTGCATGAAACAACTGATGTCAGGTGCCCAGGCTGGCAGTCTGAAGACATCAATGCTTCTATTGTTATCTGTACTTTTTATAACATTTGGAATTATTTACTTTACATGGTATATAATATATGTTCTACATGTATTTAGTACAGGGTATTCTACATGTTGATTTAATTTGTTATAAGTTGTCCTTTTTAGTGCTGTTGTAATCTTATTTTGCACTATATTATGAACATATTATTGTTATCCCCACACACATTTTTATGCCCCCCACAGGGCGCACTGTTCGTCCGTCTGTCTGTCCATCCGGTAATCTAGTTTCCGTTATTTCAGTCATACTGCTCATTTCTCCTAGAACCTACAATTATTATTATATATATAATATATAGAGATAAAATAATAACAAACTCCATATTTTCAATATTTTTCGGTATCTCTTTCAGTATATCTTCTGTCGAAATATTAATTTATTTACTTTACATGGTATATTTTAATAATTTGTTAACAAATTAAGATTTGGGCTGAAAATGTGCTAAGAAAACATTGAAAGTGCTACTGAAAATAATGAGAATATGTAGATTTTTTTTATTTCTGAAATATTATTATTTTATTTATTTCAACAATGCACGAGGAAACTTTATCAATTTTTAATGATATATAATTGTATATAGAGTATAATATACATGTATTTGGTATATGGCTACTTTTGATAATTAACCTCTACCATTGAGGCTAAAGATAGATTTTCTTGATTTTGTTTTTCTTTCATAACTAGGGTTTGTAGATATCTTTGCTAAAGCATGAATAGGTTCTATATAACTTTCCTGTAGTCTCAATATTTTGAAGCATTTTTTTTTCTCTCAATTTTTTTTTTTAATTTTTGTCATTTGATTATGTTCTGTTGTTAATTGGGAGGTACAATTTATGTATACCTTTAAATTAAAATGTAGTATACAAAAACAAAATATTTTGAAGTGATCTCTCCCCTTTTTTTACCATTTACTCTAATTTAGACTTTCCCATTGCAGTTATTTTGGAAATATTGTTTTTGCACAGTTTAAGTTTAGATGCACAATTATATTTACTGCATGTTTATAATGTTGCTTTTCATTGGATAATCATGATGTCTATATTATTAGTTATAAAGATTGTTGACAGGTTATTTGGCCCTTAATAATACTGCACATTTGTAACGTCGCTTTTCATTGGATAATCGTGACATTTATATAGTTTTATATACATGGCTGCTGTCGATTTATAAAGAAATCTCACTTTATTCCTCTAAGAATGATGCTTGCTGTATTATAAATTAGTTATAGATATTCCTGCCAGGTTATATGGCCTTATATAAACGGTTGTTTGCAATATAATCCTTGCCGCTGAATTTCTAAACAACCCTTTATATACTGTACGACCATTTAACCTGTCAAAAATCTTTATAACTTATATTACATGCATGTAACCGATTATCCCTAACCCTTGATTTTAAAATTTTTTTTCTTTATCAAATTCTGTCCATGAGACATTGTGGAAAAAGTACTGTTTCACATACACACTATCCCCGTCTATAGCGGTATTAAAATATTTACTGTTGGAATGAATAATCCCGAAGGACCAGGAAAAAAATGGGAACAGAATTTGACCTTTATTTAATCAGATACATGTAGGATTTTATATTAACTAGATCTTAATCTGTACATAATGTGTAATGTAATACCTATATAGATATATAATGTTATACGACTGTACACGTATATTGTATCCAGTTATATCGTGGTGTTTTATTTAACATACCATATCAAATGTTTATCACATACCAATTTTGCTGTGCAACTCTGTAAAAATGGTATTGCACGGCGTGCATATATTTTTATGTGACTTCGTCAATTTCCTCGTACAAACATAGCGTAACGACGCGCTAAATATTAGCGTTACACTATTTGCGAGTCAAGGAAAATGTCGTCTTTTTTACTGAAAACAGTTCATATTTTTGGTATGTGATAAATGGAATATTATATCCGTGTAGCCTTATACATGTAACTAAATTTATTGAACTATTTGAATAAAAGCCATAGGCTTGCATAATATTGTTTTGATTCGACTAGTGCAATAAATTCCGTATTGAACATACACTCATTCAATATCCTCTATTTATTGTTACGAAGTGGTGTATAATATAGTTATAACACGACATAAGTGCTGATGTTTGTACATACATACTGTTTCGATTTATTTGTTGGTTATTTACATTATCCTTCATTTCTAAATAAAAAAAATACTCGTTCAAGTTTTAGTTTTTATTTCACTCATCTTTTGAGCGAAGATTTTTTTTTTTTTGTTCATTTTGCATGTTTTATATTGTACAATTATTCCGTTCATATAATGTTACACTTAATAGCCCGCATAGCTCAATCTGTTTGAGCGCGAGACTTGTAATCTCGACACTGTGAGTTCGATTCCCGGACTGGCCAACTAAAATTACTAATCAGTCTTTCAGATGATACTTTAAATCAAGGTCCCGTTTATGAGTACTTAAACACTTGGCACGTTAAAGAACCAGGAGAAGCTTCTGGATTTCGGGCATATTTCTGTATCTGTGTCTTGCACTATCCTCTAAAATAACTATAAAATGACTTATACTTTCAATCTCTGGAGGACTTGCCCGTATGGGAAACCGGTGGCGTGTATGAATAAACACACAAAAGCACGCTCGCGCTCGCTAACACACGCGCGCGCGCGAACACACATAGGTACAAACATTGTTAACTTAACAATAGGGACACGCTCAGTTAAAGTGTACTGGTCTACAGTAGGCATGCACATGTTTAATAATTATTTCAAAATATTGATTTAAAACAATAGAAATGTATCATTTGGATATTCTAATGAATTGTTTCTCGAAAAAAATGTCAATAAAATGGGGTCTAAGTGATCTAGAACGGTTTGTCTTAATACCGGATATGACTTATATTTTACAAAGTAATTACTTTTTTATTTTTTTCTTGATACGATGTTTTATAATAATAAAATGAATTTACATGCAAAATTTCGTTAAATTTGGTCCAGAATTAAAAAAGTTATAAGTTACATTCGAATTACGTTCTAAAAAAGTCATATCCGTGGCGGACAGGAGATACCGAATATGACTTATTTTTTATGAATTGATTATTTTTTTATGATTTTATCTCGATACGATGTTTTATAATAATATAATTATTTTACATGCAAAATATCGTTAAATTTGGTCTATAAATAAAAAAGTTATAAGTTATATTCGTTGCGTTTTCTATAAAAGTCATATCCGTGAAAGACAGAACGGGATACCGAATATGACTTATAGATTATAAAGGTTTTTTTCTCCATACGATATTTTTTTTTTCATAATAAAATGAAATAATATGCCAAAAATGGTTCAATTTGATACATAAATAAAAATGTTACATGTTATATTCGTTGCATGTTCTAAATAAAGTCATATCCGTAGCGGAAAGAAGATACCGAATATGACTTTGTAAGTTACATATATTGCACGCTCTGTATAAAAGTCATATCCGTGGTGGACAGGAGATACCAAATATGACTTTTATTTTATAAATTGATTATTTTTTATGATTTTTTTTTTCAAAACGATGTTTTATAATAATAAAATGATTTTACATGCTGCAAAATATCGTTAATTTTTGTCAATAGATAAAAAAGTTATAAGTTATATATTCGTTGCGTTTTCTATAAAAGTCATATCCGTGAAAGACAGAAGATACGAATATGACATATAGATTATAAAGGTTTTTTTCTCCATACGATATTTATTTCATAATAAAATGAAATAATATGCCAAAAATGGTTCAATTTGATACATAAATAAAAATGTTACATGTTATATTCGTTGCATGTTCTAAATAAAGTCATATCCGTAGCGGAAAGAAGATACCGAATATGACTTTATAAGTTACATATATTGCACGCTCTGTATAAAAGTCATATCCGTGGTGGA